>NC_073692.1:428218613-428518613 GCF_029784155.1 Uranotaenia lowii
GCAGGCAGGCAGGATCAGTAAATTCTTTGCTCAAAAGAATGATGAATCCAAGCATCCGGTTAGCTTTTTCAATAGTAGCAGAGTAGTGGTGCTTAAAAGTCATATGACTGTCTAAAATAACACCAAGATCCTTTATTCGGTCTACACGATGTAATTGTTCGTTAATATATTATAATCGTACAAGAAAGGTTGTTTCCTGCGTCCAAATGTTATGATACAACACTACTGTACCAAGGTATTGTTGTAATTCGTAGCAATCAGCAAGACTGTTTGTGATCAGAAATATTTTCAGATCATCCGCATACATGAGTACTCCACATCCAACAAGAAGCGTGTTTATATCATTGCAGAACAGCGTGAACAATAATGGTCCCAAATTACTACCTTGTGGTACCCCTGCAATCGGATTGAATTCGGTTGATTCAGTGGAGCCAATTCTGACTGCTAAACGACGGTTTGTTAGGTAGCTTCTGATCCATATACACAGTCTTTCCGAAAATCCTAAACGACGTAACTTTCTGAGCAAAATTTCGTGATTCACTGAATCAAACGCGGCTGTAATATCCGAATATATAGCATAAATTTGCTTTCCGCCATCGATATTGGATAAACATAATGAGGTAAAAACTGTCAGGTTTGAGGTTACTGATCGTTTGGGAAAAAATCCATGCTGATTTTCAGAAATCCAATTCCGGCACGCTGAAAACATTACGTCATTGACGATCCTCTCTAAAACCTTCGAGCAGGCAGCAAGCGACGTGACACCTCGATAATTACTCACATCCTGTTTGTCACCTTTTTTAAAGACAGGGCTCATAAATGATCTTTTCCAGATGTCAGGAAATTTTTGTTGATCGAAGGACTGATTAAATATGTGAGTTAGAGGCTTTACTAGTATGGCGCTACATCTTTTCAAAACGCACGAAGGTATTCCATCTTTTCCAGCTGAGGTAGAAAACTTCAAATTGTTGATAGCATCAAGAACCATTTCTTCAGTAATCGCGAAGATGTCGAGGTCTAACACATCTCTAGGTACCATGCATCGGAAAAACACTGGAAAAATGACTGGCAAAGAGGTTACATTTCTCAGCAGAAGATTCGGCAGTTCTGTCTTTCAAATGAAGCATCGCAGGTGGACCATACAAACTTCCAGAACGTTTTTGGATTGCGGCGAAGCTTAGATTGCGTGCGATCCAAATTTAATTTCATTTTGATAAACGGACAGCGAGAGCTACTAAACTGTCGTAACCATTTTAATCGAAGCCGTTTTAACCGTTTTAGTCGAATATTTGTCCAAGGAGGTCGGAGCGGATATCAGATAGTTGGCCTAGCCGTAACATTTGCAATGCATTTCAACCTTCCAAAGCTGTTCGTGACAATATGAACACAAAGCACACATTTAAATCATCTTGAATCTTCGAAACAAAATCGCAAAAATTTGATTTCAAAAATATCCCTGGTTAATGACAAAATACACAATCTTTAGTACCAGGTAACTTCCTGTGACCAATGGAAGTGCTCCTTCAAAAAAATCCGAAAGCGAAAGATATTCGTTCCTCCTGTGGCTACACCAACTGGCTGAAAATGTGGGCTAAACTGGTCGGAATCTGACAACTTTCAGTGAAGTAGAAAAATATAGCTACAAATTTTCGAACTTCTACACAAAAATTATATCAATCGAAAAAGCAGATTCTTATTACTCTCTAGGTATATGAAAAGTGGCCAATTTGAGTTTAAATTTTAGAGAAAGGAAGATGACAACATCCCGTAATGGCCCACCAACACGAGGAGAGTTCGAAAAATGACAAAAAAGATGTGAGTTTTATACAACATACTGGAGAACTGGGATTTTTGAGAAATTAAGTATATACATATGTTCAATGAAAATAATAATAAAATCAACGGAAGAAAAAACAAATATTCATACATTCATGGATAGATTTATTCTTGACAATTTCAAATATTATAAAATCAGCGTAACATAAGAAACCTACCAGAAGTTATAAGCATTTAAAAAAAAATCTCTTTTTCGGAACTTTTATCATTCGGAAACAGCTACTGGTAATCTGGTAAAACATCTTAACTTAATTTTTTAATATTGAGAAATTAGATTGAATCATCTATACAATGCATTGAAAATCATCGAAATCGGTCAATATTTGCGACCAGGAGAACGCACGCAAACTACAGGTCAAGTATCTTTGAACAGATGTTTTTCGAACAGTTTTGGAAGTTTAAAATGAAAGGTTCAAGTCTTTCATTTTTAAGGATGCTTACAACGCTTAGCTATGTTGGTAAAAGAAGAAGAGGAAGAAGAAAAGAAAAGAAAAAGGACTCTCTCTAGGAGTTTTTTCCCAGATAAGATGAAAAATATCTTATACAACTATAAGGATTTATGAGAGCTATAACAAGAAATAATTCTGGATTTCAAGTTCTCGTCTTCGTTGCTCATTTAGGTTTGTTAGTATTTTTGAGCAATTTGAGTTGTTAATGTTATTTTTAGTAATTTTCGAAATTTCAGCAATTTAAGTCATTATAGTGATTTTTGTCGTTTTAGGCAATTTAGTGATTTTTTTTATTATTTTGTAATTTTTGTAATTTTTGACACTTTTGCAATCAAAGCCATTTCAGTCATTTTAATCATTTTCGTCATTCAAGAGAATTTTGTCATTTTTTTTTCATTTAAGTCAGTTTTGTGATTTATGGCCGCGTTTTGCCACGCTTAGCCTACTAATGTGTAATGGTAGCTTCAACTATTTCTGTTTCTACTTCTTCATAGTAGTGGGCACATAAATCAAAAATTTGCTATGTGATAAGATTGCTTATAAAAAAAATTATACTCGCTCAATTTCACCATTTTTCAGTTCTTCTAACTTTGTATCCGTCTATAAAAAATTTCTTAATCTTGAAATGTTTTCACTTTGAAGGGCATCGATTTTCACCTATAAGGCCGATAAACTAATTAAGAAACCTGTTTAAATTCCGCAATTTCTGTCATTTTTAGCCATTGATGAGAAACAATCATAAATCATAAATCGATCATTTTTGTCATGATATGTTATTTTAATAGTTGTTGTCATTGCTGTCATCACTGGCCATTTTTTCATTCTATGTTATTTCAGTCAATTATGTTATTATTGGTTTTTTTGTCATTTTTTGCAATCTTTAAATTTTTATCATTTTATTTATTTTTTTTTTGTTTTTGTCGTTTTTTACTTTTCTGTCATTCTTGCTTTTCTAAGGGTTTTTGCTATTATAAGGAATCGTTTGTTATTTTTATCATTTTTGTTCCTTTTTTTAAATTTTTGTGACTTTGCCTTTGTCATTTTTACTATTTACGTGATTTTAGTCATTTTAGTGATTTGTTTTTTTCATTTTCATCATTCTAGGTAGTCATTCTTTGCTAACTTTGATCATGTTTCGTCATATTTGGCACTTCTATCATTTACGTTTAAAAAAAATCATTACTGTCATTATTTTATATTTTTTCCATATTTGTCATTTATTTCACTGTGGTATTTGTTTTGTCATTTATGTCTCTGTTAATTTTTGTATTTTTTTTAAATTTTTTTTTTCATTTTCATAATTTGTATGATACTGGTTATTTGAGCCATTATGCCCTTTTTGTAATTCTTGTCATTACTGTTATGATTGTCATTCTTGTTATTTTTTTGGTATTTTTTTCGTTTTTGTAATTTCTGTCCTTTGTTATTTTTGTCAGTTTTGTTATTTTTTTGATTTTTGTAATATTTTTTATGTTTGTCAGTATTGTCATTTTGGTCTTTTTATTTATTTTTGTTACTTTTGTAGTTTTAGTTATTCCTGTCATTTTTTGCTGTAATAGCGATTTTAGTCATTTGAGTGATTTTTGTCATTTTTATTGATCTAGTCATCTTTGTAACTTTGGTCATTTTTATCATATTTGCACTTTTATCATATTTTAAGTTTTGTCAAGTTTACCATTTTCGTCTGTTTTGCTATTATGGTCATTTTCGTTATCGTTGTCTTTATTGTTATTTTTGTCAGTTTTAGCAATCCAGTTCCTTTTTTTAAATTTAGTTTTTTTTTTATTTAAAACATTGTTTATCAAGTTTATCATTTTTTCAGTTTTTTCACTTTATTTATTTGAGTTATTTTTGTCACATTTGTTTTTTTTTTGTCATTTTAATACATTTTGTCATTTTAGTTTATTATTGGGATTTTGGTCAATTGAATAAATTTAGTCGCATTTATTTTTGTCACTTTTGTTATTTTAGTAGTTTTTGTGACTTTATTTTTCCATTTTCGATTCTTTTTTTTAGTTTCTGATTTTTCAATTATTATTTTTGAACTTTGATGCTGTCTTAAACTTTATTCATTTAAACCATTTTTGTCATTGCCGCCTTGGATTGTTTTCAAGTAAAAGAAAATCGAAACCTCGAGCCTATGTGTGAGGATACATCAGGTCAGATTCAAACCGGTCGATTTTTCGAAATTTCGGACAAAAATAAATTTTGCCTTTCTTTAAGAAATTTCTTGAAACAAAACATCACAGATGTTATTGTTGACTTTAATGTTTGTCTATGAATGAATTTGTACAGTTTAGGTCAAATGTTAATTTACACAGAAAAGAAAAAATTAATTAAAACTTAACCTAAACACCGTGTGAACAAACTAGGATTGTACTCGATACGAGAATGCCAGCTCTCTAGAGTAGAGGTTGATGGAGAACAACCTTTCAACGGTAAGCGTGGGCGTCTGGGAAATAAAAATATGTACACATGTATCCAACCGCGCAAAGGACACTGACTGAGCTGAGACAGGACAGGACTGCGGCTGCGGTTGGCTAGAAAGGTGAGTGGGTGGGAAGGCCCGCGGATGGGGAAAGCCGGTCGGTCTCTGTACATAATACAGCATTTTCTTCCTTCAGTTTTTCCCAAGTATGTCTGCCATCAGCTCCGTCGTCGTTCGTGGTATTCTACACAGACTTTCTGTCGCCCACGCCGCCGAGCTTTGTTGTAGGTAGGACCTACTCTTTTCTGCCAGTGTAGGGGAGAGGTGTTCGCCCACGCATCGTAGCATGCTTTGCTTCTGTTCGAGACTACACGTCCATCAGAGCGTGCCGTGTTCTGTGGTCTTGACTGATTGACACACACACACACAGCGAGGCATTTCTGTGGTGGAAAACGTGCATCCTGCTACACAAAATATTACACACAGTAGACGTCTCCTTGTCCCTTACACACCCACTAGATGCTGCTCATTCTTCTTCCTTTCCTTCCATGGAGTATCCTCCCAATTGCCATTTATTTTACTCGCAAAGGACCCACTCACTCGATACATATGGCGCTGGGATGGGAAAAGCTTTTCGGTGTCGACCTTTTGTCGATTTACTCCGGACGCCCACGCGCCAAGGAAAAATTTGCAATAGGAAAACAACGCAAGCAAGCAGGCCATGGAAAGGATTTTTCGATACAAGTAAGCACTGTTGGACTGGAAAGGCAGACATTAGGTAGGAGGTGGAAAAACTGTGTGAAGTGACACACAGTTAAACAACCACCAACGCATACACACCTAAACCAACCCAACAGCATGGTATGCCAAGAAGCGCCAGGTGCTCAAGGAAAAACTTTTCCGAAAAAGAAGGAAAAAAGCCCCAGCTAGCCAAATAAAGTGGGGTCGGGGTCGGGACCGGGGAAGCTCAAGTCTCAGGTCACTTCTCCCCAGAACGAATGATGATTGCGAGATGATGGAGTCAACTGGCTGATGGTGTTCTGCTTCTTGGCACGTAAAATGCTTCCAAGTGGAAAGCGCTGTCGTCTTCATGACGTCATTGCCATTTGTCTTAGAACAGTTCTTCGTTCCGTTCCGTTCCGTTCAGTTCTAGCTTTTTTGCGTCATTGCATTTTTACTACACAGCAGCGGAAGAAGAAAAAAATTTCGTGCTTCTCTCGTGCGGGGGTTGGTGATGTTTAATGTTTAAGCAAAACTTTTATCCGAATCCGTACGTATGAAGGTATCTCTTCTTTGCGAAAGGATGAGGCAACGATTGCGTCATCGGTGGAAACTTCTGGCTTGCTCGTAGTCTTAAAAAAAAACCCCGATCGAATTGATAAGGAGGGTGCGAGAGTTTTAAACAATTTCTCCAAATGAATATTTTAAATTAATAATGGAAGCGATGATTCCTCAACAAGATAACCTCAACTTGTCTACTCAATTATGCATTGAGAAGTCTTATTTAGAAACGTGAGGTAGGCCATGATTTGTCGGCAACGGTTGTGTTTTATTTTCTCTCTGTCGTTCAAAATTATTGTTTTTGTATCAAAGGGGTAAAATTGATATAAAATGTTTAAACTATTAAAGTGTCGAATTGCCGGAAGTTTACTAATCGTTAAGTATGATCAATTGGTCGAGATCAAGAGTTACAGCCTTCTTCAACGTAATGAATAAATCGACCATTATTTTGCTTATATACAGTGCTGAAAATGGCCCAAAGACGAAGGGAAAGTGGAAATTATCATCAACTATCATGGTCTAGAGATTTGGTGATCCCGTTCCATGATAATTATTTTAAGTAAATCGGATGATTTCTGAAAGACTTCACATTGAAATTTCTGGATAAATTCGAGTATCTTCGATTTTCGAGAATCGATTATTGGAAAACGATTGCACATTTTAGAATTTTCTGGTGAATCTGAAATCTGAATCTGAAATCTAAATCTGAATCTGAAATCTGAATCTGAAATCTGAATCTGAAATCTGAATCTGAATCTGAAATCTGAATCTGAAATCTGAATCTGAAATCTGAATCTGAAATCTGAATCTGAAATCTGAATCTGAAATCTGAATCTGAAATCTGAATCTGAAATCTGAATCTGAAATCTGAATCTGAAATCTGAATCTGAAATCTGAATCTGAAATCTGAATCTGAAATCTGAATCTGAAATCTGAATCTGAAATCTGAATCTGAAATCTGAATCTGAAATCTGAATCTGAAATCTGAATCTGAAATCTGAATCTGAAATCTGAATCTGAAATCTGAATCTGAAATCTGAATCTGAAATCTGAATCTGAAATCTGAATCTGAAATCTGAATCTGAAATCTGAAATCTGAATCTGAAATCTGAATCTGAAATCTGAATCTGAAATCTGAATCTGAAATCTGAATCTGAAATCTGAATCTGAAATCTGAAATCTGAAATCTGAATCTGAAATCTGAATCTGAAATCTGAATCTGAAATCTGAATCTGAAATCTGAATCTGAAATCTGAATCTGAAATCTGAATTTGAAATCTGAATCTGAAATCTGAATCTGAAATCTGAATCTGAAATCTGAAATCTGAAATCTGAATCTGAAATCTGAATCTGAAATCTGAATCTGAAATCTGAATCTGAAATCTGAAATCTGAATCTGAAATCTGAATCTGAATTTGAAATCTGAATCTGAAATCTGAAATCTGAAATCTGAATCTGAAATCTGAATCTGAAATCTGAATCTGAAATCTGAATCTGAAATCTGAATCTGAAATCTGAATCTGAATCTGAAATCTGAAATCTGAATCTGAAATCTGAATCTGAAATCTGAAATTTCAATCTGAAATCTGAAATCTGAATCTGAAATCTGAAATCTGAAATCTGAATCTGAAATCTGAAATCTGAAATCTGAATCTGAAATCTGAATCTGAAATCTGAATCTGAAATCTGAATCTGAAATCTGAATCTGAAATCTGAATCTGAAATCTGAATCTGAAATCTGAATCTGAAATCTGAATCTGAAATCTGAATCTGAAATCTGAATCTGAAATCTGAATCTGAAATCTGAATCTGAAATCTGAATCTGAAATCTGAATCTGAAATCTGAATCTGAAATCTGAATCTGAAATCTGAATCTGAAATCTGAATCTGAAATCTGAATCTGAAATCTGAATCTGAAATCTGAATCTGAAATCTGAATCTGAAATCTGAATCTGAAATCTGAATCTGAAATCTGAATCTGAAATCTGAATCTGAAATCTGAATCTGAAATCTGAATCTGAAATCTGAATCTGAAATCTGAATCTGAATCTGAAATCTGAATCTGAAATCTGAATCTGAAATCTGAATCTGAAATCTGAATCTGAAATCTGAATCTGAAATCTGAATCTGAAATCTGAATCTGAAATCTGAATCTGAAATCTGAATCTGAAATCTGAATCTGAAATCTGAATCTGAAATCTGAATCTGAAATCTGAATCTGAATCTGAAATCTGAATCTGAAATCTGAATCTGAAACCTGAAATCTGAATCTGAAATCTGAATCTCAAATCTGAATCTCAAATCTGAATCTGAAATCTGAATCTGAAATCTGAATCTGAAATCTGAATCTGAAATCTGAATCTGAAATCTGAATCTGAAATCTGAATCTGAAATCTTTTTTTTTTTTTTTTGTATGCATTATTTAACGAGGGATTAACCTGTTGTTTTCACCCGAATCTGAAATCTAAATCTGAAATCTGAATCTGAATCTGAAATCTGAATCTGAAATCTGAATCTGAAATCTGAAATCTGAATCTGAAATCTGAATCTCAAATCTGAATCTGAAATCTGAATCTGAAATCTGAATCTGAAATCTGAATCTGAAATCTGCATCTGAAATCTAAATCTGAAATCTGAATCTGAAATCTGAAATCTGAATCTAAAATCTGAATCTGAAATCTGAATCGGAATTTAAAAATTGAATCTTAAAGTTTATTTTAAATCTAAGTCATATTTTTTTTTTAATTGTTAAAAGACTTTAAATTTTGTTTTCAGATATGATTCTGCATTCTGAATTCAACTTTTGTTCTTCAAGTCTCTTAAAATTTCTTCAAATTGAAAATTTCCCATTATCAGAATAACATTGCAAATGGTTTCAACCACTCTGAACAAAATTCGAATAGGAGTTAAACACCTTTCGCAAGATCACATTTGCACATCAAAAACAAGAGCTAATTTTTCCTCCACGATTAGCATAATGCTTGTGCCACCAACAACGACGACGTCTTGGTGCATAATTACGAATTCATCACATTATTCTGATTCTAATCGTCCTCACAGCTGTGCTGATGTTACATATTCCGTGATCCATGTCGACCAAAAACTCCGAAAGCTTTGAGATCCAGTGACGATGCTGGTCCTAAGATTTAATGGAAGACTGCAGCTATTTTCGATGTTGTCAGAAATCGAAAACAAAAAAGAAAAGGGTTTCCTATAAATAAACATTTCTTCAAACAACACATTCATCTTTCTCGGAATCCGGACCGACAGGAATCGGCTACAGAAGCCTTCCGACGAAGACGCCGGCGTTGTTCAAATTCCAGTAGTAGCCGAAAAATGGAAGAAATCCATCCCACGCCCACTCGGGGCCGCCGAGAAATTAGAAAGCTCGTTCGCTGCTGACGTCTATAAAATTAGACGGAAAACGCCATGCACTTCGGAGGGCTGTGAAAGGATATTCCGGGAAAATTGTAGCGAAAATTGCGCGCCACGTTCCTCGGTGGCGGCTTGGGAAGCTACCTTGGATCTTGGAATCTCTGCAGGACGGCTGAAGCATTTGATTTTTGGCGGTGGAGGTGGAAGAGGTTGGCCAAACGTGTGACCTTAGGCAGGTGGAGTTCGATTATCGGTTCCATCTGCCTGCCGACGAGAAAAGTGGCCTTCGCTGAAGGTACCGAGCTGAAGCCTTTACCGGTCATTCTAAATTTGCTGGAAATATTTTGGGACTTCTAGGGGGGAAATTCTCCCCTAAAATAGAAAAGTCTGAGCATTTTAGTTCTATGTTTAAAACTTGAAATCATCTGATTTAATTTCTAACTTCTCGTAGATAGAAATAAAAAAGAGACTTTGAAGACCACCAGCATTGATCGGCGTGGTGCGTGTCTTGCTGTGACATTGAGACTGAAATCCGGTTTGTTTGACCGGATTGATGGAAACGGAAATCGCATCGCGAGCAGCTTCCGGTCCGGTCCCGTCTATCCGCATATCTTCATCAACTCATCTCATATTCCTCTCGCAGTCCATGTGGGAAACGACGAATCATGCCAGTAGGTAGTGTGGTGTAAAGTGGTCACCGATTTGTTCACATTTCGCCAAAGTGACGCCACCACGCCACAGAGAGAGATGTAAACAATCATCAACCCCCTCGATTCGACTCGGCTGGTTGTTTTTTTTTTTGTTATTTTGTGTTTTTTTTCTCATCTTTCTCGCTATTAGGCAAGAGGAAATGGAAATTGCTACAACTATACGACGGATGGACGGACGACGGCGTCGTTTATTTGAGAACGTGTTAGCGGAATGATTCGAGCAAAACCGATCGGCTTTACTAGAACTGGCTAAACGATGATGATGCTGAAAAACTGGCGAATGGCAACGTTTGACTTATTACAAGAAATGGGCATGACGTAATCTTCGTCGTTACGTTCGTTCATACCTATATAGGTATAAAACTTAGAGGGCAGAACTACCTCATCGCGACCTGATCTGTCATGCGAACCGCAGCCTGAGTTCCAACAATTAACACGCTGTTGTGATTCGAGGAAAGGAAGCGTCAGCTGTTTACATGGTTTAAGTAAGAATCAACGAACGACTACAAAAGTTAGTGATCAGAACTCACAAAACTTTTATACACCGATGTGCTTTTACACAGATTACGTACCGTGTAAAACACCGTGCAAAAACCGTATTGATTCCTGAAACCCATGTCAAAACCGTTGCTAAAAAACATGTAAGAAGCCGTGCTTACTTCGAAGCTATTAAAATATAGAAAAATTGACTTTGACATGTAACCTGAGGCTTGAGACATGAGACTTGAGGCATGAAACCTGAGACCTGAATTTTTAACCATGAGACATGAGACATAGGAAATGAGACGAGAGAAATGAGATCTTACACCTGTTACCTGAGACCAAAACCTGAAACCTGGGACATGACAATTTATACATAAGAATTGGACCTGAGGCATGAGAATCTTGGCTGGTCAGCAGTTTATGTCGAAAAACGCCACTTAAATATCATCTGAATCGAAGATTTTCATCGGTTAAATGTGTTAAATGGGCTAAACTATTTCACTACAGATTTGTTTGATGTTCTGTGAACATCTAAATTCAATTTTAATTTAGATATTGAGGACAATTTACTACATTTTAAAGATTATTTTTCAAAAAATCATTGCATTTCAAGCGACTTGATTTAGGGGTGCCTCAAAGCGCTCAAAGTTTCGGATTTTTTACCCTAAAAAAATACCAAGGGAAGACACCAAAGGAAATAAAAAAAATCGTAATTTGAATTTTGATGCCTATTGACTTAAAAATGCATAAAACGTCAAAATCTGGTGCTATATCGGAAACAAATTTTTTTTGATAAAAATCGTCTTAAAAATCTCAAAATCAGAAAATGGGAAACGTACCAAAGGAAATTTGGAAAATCGAACTTTGAATTTTGATGCCAAATGACTTAGAAATGCATGAAATTACCTGTGGTATTTGATATGAGGTCCTCAAAACCAAAAGGGATAAGTGACAAAATAATAGATTTTGAGTTATTAACTCCAAACGATTTTTCAGATTTAAAACTATATTTGATGATTTTTTCAGATTTTTAGAATTTCATTCAAATACTTTTGTTTGATAGAAAAATAAAAAAAAAACATCGAAAAATATATGGAAAATGACCAAATGCAAAAAACTTAAAAGCGTGATTTCTCGAAATCAGCTTACTTTTATACCACTTTGGCTCCAAGGACCTCATGTATAGCATTTTTATGATTTTTTATTATTTCGAAACCTACAAAAAAGATCTACAAAAACTCAAAAATCACACAGATACGCAGCTAAAGCTTAAAAAATTTGTTTCGTTACTTTTCATGTAGGTGATAGAGTGGACGAATTAGGTAATTTTTTAACGGCCTCATTGAAAATTTTATTTGATTCCCATTTTTTTAATTTGACCCGGTGTGTTTTGCTACACCTTGCAAAAATAAATGAAATTTGTAAAAATTATCTAAATGTTCAAGTTTTTTCGTAGGTATCATTTTAAATCAATTTCATTTAAGATTTTAATTTAAAGTCTGAAATTTTTACTTTGTGTTTGCAAGTTTCATGAGTTCTCTAATAATGCCAAAAATGTATCTTTTATTATTGATATGAAATTTCCACCTTCTACTCTTCCAAAGTGGGGAAGGCTCACGATTTCCAGAAAAAAAAAACATAAAAACGTCGCTTAGCGGATGTGGCTCCATTTGTTTAATAACATTTGGAAAAAAAACTTGTCTCCTTCTCTCGCCTAAAAAAACGGAGGGTCTCAATAAATTCATATGCAAACAACCTCTCTTTAAAAATGATTGTCCCTTTTGATAGATAAGTGCTCGATTTATGCCAAAAATGCCCTTTCCTCTTCCCAAGCTATTCTTATAATCATAACAACTTTTTTGTTGCCAGGAACTCTCTCATATCAAATTTGGCTCCATGAGTTGATAAGTTCTTAAGTGATACATCAAAATCATATGGAACTCCTTCCTTCCCTTTCCTCTCTGCACGGCGAAAGGTTTTATAACAATCTCAGAAACATATCTCATACCCAAAACACCTTTCCATGCCAAATTCTATTCCATTTGCTTGATTAATTTTTAAGTTATGTCAACAATCGTATTCATTAGAAGAAGGGTGGTACTGGTAACTCAAATAAAAATAAAACCATTGCTTCGCGTCAAAAGAAAAAAATGTATAGAAGCCCCCATTCTCCTCTCCTATTTCCCCATTTGGATAAGGGAGGGGTCTCAAATAATCTTTAGAACATTTCTCGTACTCAAATACTCTCCCCTGCCAAATTTTGTTCCATTTGCTTAATTAGTTTTTGAGTTATGTTAAAAATTCAAAAAGAGGCCCCCTCCATCCTTTATATCTCGCTACTGGAAAGAGGGAGGGGTCTCTAATGATCATAGAAATATTTTTCGTATTCAAATACCGTTCCATGCCATGTTTGGTACCATCTGCTTGATCGGTTTTCGAGTTATGCAAACATTTGTCTATTGTTTGGGAGACCCCCTCCCCTATTCCTGTTAGGGTGAGGAGTCTTAAACCATAATAGGAACCTTCACCGGCATCCAATACCCCCATCTACCAAGTTTCCGTCAATAGGTTCAGTAGTTTCAGAGTCTATAGAGAACAGACAGACAAACAGAACCCCATTTTTGGAAAATTTAACGTTAATGGACTGATTTACGTCACCAATCTTTCTAAGCTTTACGTCTTGGTGGTTGAGTGGTTAGCGTGGTAAGACGGTAATCGCTGGTCCACTGCTGGCATGGGTTCGATTCCCATCGCGATAATGGATGTTAAATGTTATTAATCTTAATTAATTAACTCCCCGTTTATTCAGTCTGTAAGCCTAAATCGGCTAAGACGGTATATGTCTTTTTTCAGATTTTTCAAGGCTTTATCAATAAAAAATGTTACCAGCTATATATAACGTGCCGTATTCCTTGTACAACCAAGAGAAAACTTCGAGCGCCTGTTTCTTTTAATTGGAAATTCGGTTAAACCATCCCAACCCTCATGAGGGCCCATCAAAAGCAAGAGAAGTATTTTACTCTTCTCTCAAAATTTGTTATTCTTAATCAAATTTTGATAATGGAGTAGGGTTATTCAATAGTAACAATCTTGACTCAGAACGGCCTGCAGCCCGTGGCGTAGAGGTCATGTAAGAGATCACGAAGAGATCGAATCCCGGTCACAGTAAACATAGTACACTTTCTGTTCATATCATTGAAATTAGAGGCGAATCTACCAAGCAAGCCTCTCTAATAAAATAAATTAAATTAAATATCATTGAAAGATGTACGCTTTGAGTTAAGTAAAAGGAATCTCTTCGAATAAACATCAAGTTTTATTGAGATTATGTATGTGTTTGTGTTCGTTTTATATCAAAACCTGGAAAACTAATCCCAGGTTCAGAATTCAAATTTCAAAATATTCTCACTTATTGATAGTCGTTCATTTATGATAACTAAATTTTGAATAAGATTTATCTCATTTTATAGATTCTGGTTCCTTATAATCAGAATCGAATTGTATTTGTGTTTTCATATTTCGGATTAAGTATCCAGTTTAGCATTTTCGGTTCGAATTATAATTAAAAATTAAAATAAACAGCTGTGTTTGAAATTGTCGTTTAAATTTGGTTTTACAATTTCTTCAAAGTTTTATTCGTGATGTTCGAAACTCATATGAGTTTTTACATTTAGTTAATATTTTTCCGAATATGAAACAAAAACTTTAAATCATTTGCAAAATTCAAACATAACAAAGCTTCAAATAGGCGATATAGAGGCTTATAATTCTGGTTGTAGGTTCGATTTTAAAATTTTACCAAAGTCAGTTCGTTTGCACAATTTAGCTAAAAATGGCAAAAAATAAAATTTCAATCTTATACTTTCACTTTAAAAATTATTATTTATTTTTAAAAATTTTTTTTCTAGAAATTAAAGGCTTACTTAAAAAAAACTTATTGTTAGTTCAAATCAAATAAGCTAAATAAATAAGCCGGTCAGATTACCCGGTTTTATCCGGACTCGCCCGGATATTTAATAAAAATAAATTGGGAAAGGTTCTGCCTGGCCGGTTGCCCAAATTTTGTTTGAAATATTTACTGATTTTGTCACACACTTCACAAATTCACACTTTTTGGAAAATGAAAAAAAATTATAAAGCATCCTTGGAATTATAAATTTTGTCGCTCAAACATGAAATTTTTCGATTTAGATTTATTAAATAAAACATTAACGATTTTTTGAGAGCCTGAAATACGATTCAAAATCTGGTTATGTTTTTCAATGAAAAAATAATAAGTCAAATGTTTTTTTTTCTTGATTTTTGTTGAATAGTTTCTGAATTTTTGTCAAATTTCCCCGGATATTTCCCGCATTTTGGTTCGAATATTTGGAAATAGAATGCCCGAATATTGAAAAGGTTTTATACAAAATAGTCCGGATTCGCGTGGTCCGGATACATGCGAAAAAATTCTGGCAATCTTAAGCTAAGTTAACCAGTTTTTTATGTAAATTTTGAGATTTTAACCATCGATGAAAGTAAGTGTCCTATTTTGTTACCGTAGGATTTTTTATACACATCCTAACCATCATTTGAAATATTTAAGGATGTATTTTTTAAAGTTTTTATTTAACGCGCTAAACTAAGGTTGCCAGAATTTTTTCCACTCCCATCCGGGCCTAGCAATTCCGGGCATTTTTTCAAAAAAACCTGGCAAAATCCGGGCATGGATTTCAATTTTTCAAATCCAATAACCGGGCAAAAACCGGGCAAAATTTAGGTGTTATTATACAGACCCCGTTCGTTTTTGGCAACATTCGATTTTGGCAACATTCGATTTTGGCAACATCCGATTTTGGCACATGTGCCAAAATCGAACGGTTTTTAGAAACAACATCACCTATAAGATTTTGCTATAACAGGACCATTATAATTCAGACAAACGCCGAAAAAACGTTTTTACGTTCTAAAATGATGATAAAATATAACAAAAAAAACATAAGTTTTTTTAAAAAATTATAAAGTACTATAAATTGACAAAAACATGAAAAATTCAAAAAAATTTAAAACAAATTTAAACAAAAGACTAATAATGACAAAAAACAACTGAAAAATTATGAACAATGAAAAAAATAGCGAATTAGACAAAAATCAAATAGATTATTAATGAAAAAAAGAGTAGAGCAAAATGCATCAAAAATATGAGAAAAAATAATTAAAAAAATACCAAAAATGGTCAGAAATTGGCTAAAAATAACGTTTATGATAATAAAAATAGTTATTTTGTGAAAATAAAAGAAAAAAATTTAAGAAAAAAAACCGTTCGATTTTGGCAACATTCGATTTTGGCAACACAAAATGTTCGGGCATGTTGCCAAAAACGAACGGGGTCTGTATATAAAAGCAAAGAAAAAATGCAAAAAAAAATGAAATTAATATTTTATTAATGTAATTGCAGACTTCCAAAAACTTTTTGGAACACTTAAACATTTAAAGGTTTATAAAAGTAAATCAGGAAATTATTTGAAACAACCGTTGAAAATGTCCATACCGTTAATCGATTTTGCCGAAACTTACTCAAAAACTTTGATTTTTTTTTATGTCTTTGTGAAAATTGTGAAAAAATCCGGGCAATATCCGGACTTTTTTCACGATATCCGGGCAACCGGGCCGGACCGGACTTTCTCGAAATTTTGCATCAAATATCCGGGCAAACCCGGATAAAACCGGGCAATCTGGCAAGCTTACGCTAAACTATATATGTAGAAAAGCTTTAAAATAAATAAGCTACTACTACTATTTTAAATTTTTTTTTATTCATACATTGTTTGAGCAAAAATGTCATAAAAAAGTAGGTCACCAAAGAGTAGTTTCAAAACTTCTTAAAAGCATGTCTTGGCGTTTCTTTCGCATCAAATCACGAAACAAAAAACAAATGATTTTAGCAGATTTTTTTCTTATATTTTCCTCAGACTCTCAAAATTAGATTTTATCCAGTCGGTTAAGAAATGTACAGCGATTTTAAGTCTATTTCCAAATTCGAACCAAAGAATTACAAAAAAAAAAGCTACTGTTCTAGGTTACAACTGAAAATATATGTAATAAAAAGCTACAAATTCATACCTTCATGGCAATTTCCCAATACATACCGAAAATACTGATTTTGGAAGAACGAGAAACCAGTATCTGTATTGGAAAAATAGCCCGTTAATAACGGTTTTCAGTTTCAATATTACCGGTATTATTATCCCAAGATGTTTCGATTCAATTTTTATTCGAAAATTTGGAAATCAAAGTAAATTGAGAAACATTTTTTTAAAAGATGATTCTCATCAAATCTTGTTAACATACAAGTTTTCACAAAAATTGTATAAACTAGCATCTTCGGTGTTAATTTTGCTTCCAAGTTACCCCCGGTAAGTAGCTTAAACTCATTGAAACTGCTTTTTCTCAACCACAGCCAGAGACGGTCGTGATAGAAACCATGAAGAAGAAACCACCTTGAACATTTCCTATCCCTCTTCTCGAAAGTAGGAACCCTCCTGGACGGAACAGCAGAACGATGACAAAGTTGAATCATTCGTTCGTTACTCCAGTTCATCCCGAAACGGACGGACGCTTAGCTGTGATACGGGGAGGAAGAAAATCATGAATGAAATTGAGACACACATTCATGAAATGCTTTTTTTTCTTCCTCCGTCCTTCGCCAGTTCTGACTTCGTTTCGTTCTGTTCTGACTGAATCGTTTCCCCACCAAACTGAGCATTGAGCCCTATAAACGCGATGGGGCACCAACACAGACTGTGCGCTGCGAATGTATTCGGATTGGGGGAGCCGTCATTCGTCGCCCCCCCCCCCCCCCCCCCAATCTCGTCGAACTACCTTTAGTCGGTAGATAGACGGGGGGTCTCTTTCAGCTATGATAACCTCTAACGCTCACCTTTTACCGAGCCTCCCGTTTTCGGTTCCCCACCATTGCCGTTTTCCTTGAATCTGGTGGAAAGTTTACGAGTGTGTGTGTGGGTTCGGTTTGTGAATCGAGGCCGAATTGATTTATTTTCCGCACCTACCTCTATGTAAAACGTACCTAATGTGGCAAAGGTTGTTCAAGGATTTTTCCAGACCCATTTATTTTACATTGTAAAGTTACATGACTTGTAACAATGTTTGATACTCAATAGTGAGTTTGAAAATTTAACTTAAGTAAGCAGAGCCAGTTGATTGATTACATAAAACTAACAGCTTCCTTATAATACGGGAAGCAGTTTAATGATGAATTGGAAGTTCATTGATTTGATTTAGGTGATCAAGGTTATTGATAATTATTGAGAATTATAAGCATTTGAGAGCTTGTTTATAAATATGTGAGGAACTGAAAAAGTAACATTTGACCTGTGGAAAACACTTTTTTCACTTGTTCAAGGACTCAGATAAGCAAAATTTTAATGAGTCAAGGGCGGAATTTATTTGCAATACGAGTATCAAAATTACAAAAAAAGAATAGGAAATTAAAACTGTGGAAAACTTGACTTTTTAGGACTGAAACCTTTCCTTCCCACGAGGTTTTACACGTTTTATAAATAAGTAGAAATAAAGATTTCTAACTAAAATTTTAAAACATAAGATGTCTAATTTTTACTTAATCGATTCAGCCGATTAATTTGAGGTCCAAATGAAAAACAAAAAATAATTGAAAAATACCCGAAATTTCATCACTTCAATGATTATAAACAAAAAAGATCACATGTTGCAAGATATTTCTTGAGTTCATCTATCTCTGGTTGTCTGGTTGGTTGTCAATGTTTTAGAATTTTTAATTTTTGTTTTCAACAACGGCTGCCATGACACTTTGCGCCAGCAAAACAAAATGTTGCCGTTCTTATCAGCAAAAATCATGATTTTTTTTTATACATTTCGATCCATGTGCTTTTTTTGGTAAATGGAAACATATTCCGAAGCGAAAAACCCTTTGACAAAAAGGTTTTGATGATTTTCAGTAGAAATCTATGCAAGCCATCGTTTAATTCGTTTTTTTAAATTTTATTTGAAAGTCTTTGAAATAAACCATACAGACATATCTTTAACTAAACAGGAGTTACCGTCAACTGGGGCAACATGCAACACTTTTCAACTTCAATGGCTTCTAAAATCATAACGTTCACAGATAATCATACCTCTTGGACATCAAAAGTTTTAAGGTTGATAACACACCAAACTGACATAGTCAGAAAAATTATTGGTTTTACTAGTTATTTTTAAATTTACAAAAACATGCGATTTTCACCCTACTAAGAAAAAGGGGGAAGTTGCAACAAACTCTGCAATTAATAAAAAATCATATTAAAACGTTTGAAAATTTATAGTTTTTGATACATTTGTGATGTCATAACGCATAAAGCACCAATCGCAGTAATTTTTGATATTGTTCGAATTAAATTTTACATTTTTTCTGTCAAAAACGTTTTTGAGAAAAAAGTGTTTATCTGCTGCATACATTTAGGGGTAAAAAATACTACAAAATATTCTTTAGCTTAAATCATGAAAATAAATCTTAGGATGGATGCAATTTTAATGTTAACGAACGCATAATGCAAAACAATCATATCCCAGCATATGGAAACGCCATTTATGAGATTTAGTTCTGATTTGCATTTTGTTGCATTTTGCCCCAGACAGCTAACTGAATTATAAAAATATTTATTTGAAAAAATTTGGTGGTTGTCCGAAAAATATTTATACACCAACAGTGTCAGTATAGGATAATGAAAGCAACATAAAGTTTGGAGGTGATAGCATTAAGCCAATCCGTCATACTAGGTAATGTTTTTTACGGCATCGAAAAATGTAAAAATTTGTACATTCATTGCTCGATTTTTCAAATTTTTTATGAGAATCAAAAACTTTAAAAAACTCTTTCACGATGTAAAAAACTATGTCATCATCAATTTGTTTTCATTCAATGATAACTTTGTTACAGTATATTGAATTAAAAATTGAATGAGTATTGTGTTTTACAAATGTTGCATCCAACCCTGCTTTTGCATGATGCCCCGTTTGACGATATGTTCTAAGGTGTGTATTCGAAAAAATGCAACATTTTGTTTTGTTAATAACTTCTGAGTGTATGATTGAAAATTGATGATTGACATTTTCAGAGAAACTACCTACTAGTGTAATGTTTACATGTGCAATTTTTTGTGACGTTCTGTCTTGTGGGTTTTGAGATATCGTTCAATACAGAGGTCATTGAAAAAAAAATTTTGAGCAAGATCGTGAAAAATTTTGGAAAGTCCCAGTAAGAGACTCAAGAACAGCTGTAAATCAACTATTCGACCAAAGTTCATAGAATAAATCGCTTAAGAAGTGATAGAGGATCTAACAGTGTGCAAATTCGTGCTAATAAACAAATTATTATGACTAGTCCATCTTGCTAACTAGCAAACAGGCCTAAATTCATTTCTGCAAAGCAAAAAAAACTGCTCACCGTAAAAATAAACAAAATACGGTGGTATATTGGAAATTCTACGTAAAGGCAGCAAACCGAACTTTTAAGCGGGCACCTGTCAGGTTTCCAACCAGAAGCTTTTCGTTGACAAGCCTCTCCTGGATGTTTCGGAGATAAACAAGGATGAAAAAATATTAAAAATTTGGTGTCTGGCACATAAGGTTGCTGACGATCTGTGGAAGCTGAAAATCAGTCAGTGTTACAGAATTATTGACTGGCTAAACATACAAAGAAGGTTGCCTCCAAAAGCGACCTTTTTGCCTTAAATAACCCTCCTATAGAATCTACAAAGTGTATACTATATTTTGGTTGGATCTGGAATGATGCTTTTATTCTAAAACAGAGGTGGATTGATCAAAAGTCAAATATGTTGTTTTTTGTGTAGAAGGAGGACAATCTGCTAAAAGTTTCATAACTTCGATCAAATCAAAAGTTTTGAGTAGTTTTTTAAAGTCAAGCTTCAGGAAACAGAAAAAATAATTTAAAAAAACCTTTGAATCGTAAAAACTTCTTTTGTACCCTTTTTAGTCTTTCAGTATGTACTCAAACTCAACAGTTTTTCTACGAATAAAGACAAAAATGGCAAAGGCTTGTAGCGTTATATAAAAATATGTGTAGCTATTTCATCATGAGTGTGTAGTCAATCCTACCAATAGAGAGAAAGAGAACCCAAATATGCGTGTTTAATTTTAAGTGTGTAAGCTTTCAAACGAAAACACATGGAAAAACGTAAACAACATCAGTAACAAAAAGGATAAAGATTAGTGGTCCTATGTGGCTGCCCTGGGGAACACCGAAAGGAACGTTAAATGGCTGAGATCTAATTCCTCGTAGATTCACAAATGCTCGTCGGTTTGTCAAGTATGAGTAGCGCTATTTTGTAGACCATGTGTAACTTTGTCAAAGGCTTTTGAAAAATCTATGTAGATTGCATCTACTTGTTGCTTCTTGCTGATAGCAGTATGGAGTGTGACAGAGCAGCTCATCAGATTCGAAACCGTTAATAAAGACTCATAGACTTTTGTAGTTCTCCACGCTATGACTCTTTCCCGATTTCGTTAGGTGACCGATTGAAGATGATTCGCAGTGGTTCGGCAAGTAATTCCGCCCTGCCCACGGCGGGATGCCATCTGAGCTTGGCCCTTTGCTGTGATAGAAGCGGCTGCGGAAGGTTGATGTCAAATGCTGGCAGTGTTCCGAAGTTTTCGTTGGTGACAGGTGGCATTTGTGTTGAATAAACGCTCTTGCAAAAACCTGCAAAGAGGTGTGTAACCCACAGGCAGTTTCAGAGGAACGCCCATCAAATGATACTTGCGATGGAAAGCTGATTGATAAATTTCCAGAATTTAGGATTGCTTTTGTTCTTCCCTTTCCATATCATTGATGTACCTCCTGAAAAGAATGTTGCGTAACGCTGAGTAATCGGCTTTGTTTGCTGCTGTTTGATTCAAAATCTTGCGTATCTTGCGTAGTCTGTTTCTTAACGACAAAGAACAATGAAGAATCGATTTACCGATGTTCGTTTATTTTTTACCGAAAAAATTACCAAACAGTTTAACGATTTACACATGTTAGGATTTCGGTAAAAAAATTACCGAACTCGGTAATTTTCGTTTACTGTGTAGAATTAATAAAATTTGTAAATTTTGTAAGTCGTCCCCCAGTCAAGACGAATTTATTTACTAAAAAATGGTCTGCTCAAACAGGTTAATCAATCATTTTTCGCAACTTTGGTGGATTATAAATCAACAATTCATATAACGGAATTTTAAAGAATTGGATTTTAAATAAAAAAACAACTCAATCCAAACCCCATTTGAATCGATTCTTCGGTCTGTTAAAAATCGAATGAAATCGTTCATTTTCGATTCGGTTTTTTTTCTTTGGTGAGTCGAAGATATGTATTTTGATCCAATTTGAGTACGGTGTACTTCTGTAAGCGTTTGGAACTATTTCCGTTGGTAGAAGATTAATACTTCTTTGAACATTCGTGTCCTTGTTTGCTTTTTTTTTAAACAACGGAACTCTCTTATGTTAAAAATGGAAAAGATTGATAGTTTGGAGATCGATCGATGTTTTTAAAATGGTTCGATCCTAGAACCGTTCATCTGGATCGATCTTAGAGATAGATCCTCTCCTGCAGATCGAACAGTCCTGTGTCAGATATTGTGATGCGTTGAAGCCAACAAAGCATGAATTTAACCGCAAAAATTTCAAGTCTCAAAACAAACGCCCAATCACGCTTCAACGAGCAGCTCAAATTTCGAGGTTGTAACTCAAAAAAACAAAACCAAAATACAGTGATAGTCGACTTAAATTTTGCACCAGTTATTTATAATCTTGCCACAGGTCAACCAGTAGTAGAAAAATATCTCTCATCCGGTGTAACTTCAACCTTCTCTTATCTTAACGAGGCGATGTAAACATCCTCGCGGGTAGACGGACAAACACAATTCACAACAAACCTGACAACCTAAAGTTGTTGTAGATGTAGAAGCCCGGAACGGAAGTCCCATTCTATCTAATCTGATTGCGCGATTTACTTAAACGACGACGATGATGCTCCACCGACCAACAATCTTGCTGAATGTCGTCTTATCAGTTGGTAGTTACTTACATACGGGTACAACATACAGATGTGCGGGGAACCTAAGTAGGTACCTACTTAAAAGAGTAGAGAGCAACTTGTTTTGCCCAAACCGAAAAACCCGGCTCGGCGGCCCACATTCTTCACCCCATATCGCATCGAAAAAGTAGAAGCAACAGCGAAAAAAAACAACACCTCGTCGTCAGTCGATCGTTCAAACTTCAAACCAACTGAACCGGACGACGACGACGGCAAAATAATAAATAACAACAACCGGATGAGCTTTACCTAGTAAGGGTAGGTGCACATTTTTGCCATTCGAAAGCGACATTCTGTGGGCGCGCGAACTTTACCTGTGCTGGGGCTGTGCGACTACGCAAAACTAACAGAGATAGGTAGGCATTTTGTGAAACAGAAGGAAATCAGTCCTACGCCACGTCGCCGTTGCCCCATTTGTTTTCAAGTCCAGCTTTTTAGCACACATTTTGAGAATCATTCATTTTATAACAGCTGACGTAGATAGTTTGAGAAGCATTCTGAGAGTTGCTGTTAAAACACGCAAAAAACTGCGAAAAATTACATCATTCGCTTCAATAATCGATTGCCTATGCCTAATGGTTGGTGGTGGGCCTCCACTCGAAAACAGGATATCGTGGGTAGTTCCGGAGAGCTTAAAATCGGCCGTTAGTTACATGCCTTGTGGACAAACCGAACCACAAACACAACACGTGGGTGCTGTTTGAATTTCGTAGACGGAACAACAAGTCGAAACAACGAGCACGGCATGGTTAATTCTGATTAGGTAGTGGGCCCCACCTAATACAGATTGACTAAAGTTTACACGATTAAATACGTAGAAGTTTTTTTTCAGATGCCGAATATTTTACTGGGTTTTGAAGGATTGACAATTTTTTCTTTGAAATGACAGGATGTTCAATTCCATTTTTATAACTCCAAAATTCTTGATTTTGCCCGGTAACGACTTCAATTTTTTTTTTCAAAAAAAAAAAAAAAAGATATTCATACGCCAGGCTCTAAAAACGTTATCATTTGTTCTTGGTGCTAATAATTTTTCAGCTGATTATGACTTATTTAGAGGCAATGAATTCAAATATGAAAGTAGTTTTTCTCTATCAGCTCTAGATATTGAGGAGCAAAATTTTATTTTTAAAATAGCCAAAAATGCAAAAGAAAAACTGTAAAAATATTTCTGGTAACACTGGAGAAAATATTTAAGATATACAAATTTAACTTTTTAAATCAATGAATAACTTTCTCGAAGACCGCGAGTAATTTTAACTTCTGAGAATTTTTTTTTACAGAAGTTTCGTCATTGTTTTTGTTTCCCTTTCGGTCAAACATTAAAAAAAGGGATTTTAAAAGAAATTTTAAAGCCTAACTGAATCCTTGCTATTTTCAAAAATAAGTCCTACGATCTTGAACAAAGTTTTTAGACATATCAAAATCTTCAAGATCGAAAGTTCAGGAACGTTTTCCAGTGATGCCAGAAATTATGAAAAATTTTATATTATATTTACTCAAAGCAGTGGATATTTTTTAAGAACTATAGGGGAGAATGAGGATACTTGATCCCTGGGGATACTTGATTCCTTAGCTATATCTCGAAACTGGAATGACTTACAAAGATCAAATGTTCTAGAAAAATGTGCCAAAATGAGCAAAATAATAATGCTTGTAGTTCAAAAATTTTTAACAAAATAATTGTTTGAGTAATTGAACTTTGTTTGAAAAATTTCACAAAATGTAACTTGAAGATTTTTTTTCATCACTTTAAAATGTTCCTTCCATGGGAAAATTATGAAAAAAATATTTGTTCCAATGTATTAATCGTTCGAGCCTTAAAATGAACTTCATAATGCCATATTTTCAAGGCAATGGAAAACTCTCAACTTTTTTCAGAAAAAGTTTTCTAAAATGTTGATTATGGGTACAATTGATCCCCTAGAGTTGGGTACAATTGATCCCCCTTCCAAACGGCATATTCATCTTCTGAATTGATCGTTATGATTGCTGATTACGAAATTACTAATATTTATCCAAAAACTAATATTTATCAAACAATTGTCTGAAGAAAAGAGCTAAAATAATTAATTTTCTCTTAGTTATAAAAAATAGCGCCTTTAAGTATGCAATGTTATTAGCGTTGAGACAAAGTTATAGAATTTTCTTCTTATGTCTGCTATAAATTGTGAAATGAGAACAAGCATGACCAAAATAGTCAATTAACATTCTATCTTGGGGTTTTGTTTGATTTTTATACAAGGATCAGGGCTTCCTGAATAAAAGATCAAGTCTCCTTCAATAGGGGATCAAGTCTCCCCTAACTTCAGAAAAATCGCAATTTTTTTACTCCCAAGAAAATGCTTCTAGTTCATCAACGGGTTCAAGTATCGTTCTAATTTTTGGAGCATAGAAACTTGAAGTTACAAGCTGTCAGAAAATGCCAAAGACGGCGAGTTGCTAAATTTTTCCAAAAAGATATGGTGAAAATAAGAAAAGGGGATCAAGTATCCCCACTCTCCCCTAACTCTGATACAAGAAATTCAATGACAAATCTGAATGCAAATTAAACATCAATGTGCTAAAATTTATTGAACTCTCAAGCAGTTGAACATCACAACTAGATTCTTAGATGTTCAATCTAAACTCAAGCTCTTTAAAACATTCATCTTACCCCACTTCACATACGGAGTTTTTGTTATATCCAACGCCTCAGCTTCTTCACTGGCAAGACTCAAAGTGGCTTTGAATGCCTGTGTCAGATATGTATTCAGACTTTCAAGATTTTCCAGAGTAACTTACTTACAGAAGCATCTTCTAGGCTGTTGTTTTGATAAGTTTTATCATTTCCGTTCTTGTATGGTCATACACAACTTGATTACTAGTGGCACTCCTCCGTATTTAAGATCTCTACTTATACCACTTCGAAACTCACGCTCTTCCAGCTTTCAAATACCAAACCATAGCTCCAGTTACTCTAGATGTGCTCGTTACTTACTAGATGTGCTCGTTTATCAGTTATCATTAGCTGACTTAAAAAATGATTTTTTTTAATATTTTTAAACGTCGTATCACCAACACTAGAGGTAATAGACCAAATCTGACAAGAGATTCGGATTAAGAGCGTCAAATTCTTTCAAAATCAGCTTTTGAAACATAGGCATAAAAAAATGCTGTCCCTCTTGTGATATCATTTACAAATTACAAAATGCAGCTGCAAAAAGAAAAATTATTAAATTTTCGAAGGTGGTGGAAAGTATTAGAGAAACATGAGGTATGAGAGAGGAAAATAACATAAGCCGTAAATATCATGAATTTTTCGAAAAAGATACAACGGCTCAACGGCAGGACTTGAACCCGCAATCTTCGCTACAGTACAACGGCGCGTTAGCCAATTTCACCACGATGAACATGGTGGAATCGACTGACACGAGCGTACACATCGAGCTCCATCGATCATTTGCTGGACGCTGGACCTTCTATCGAGACACCATGTACTGTGATGCCAACTGTTTTTCAGAAATGTCTGGAAGATTTTGAAAAAATGCCTGGAAAAGTCTGTATGGCGAACTTTATAGGTTGCTTTTTTTGGTCACCAGATCGCAATAATGCAGTCCAGAGAATAACACTCATTACTTGATAATTATCATACATTATATACAATATCAATGCCTGAGACATTGTTGTGGTGTCGGCAGTACTACGTTTTATGCTTAGCTTTCTGTTTTACTACCATCTTCGTGGCATTCCTCATACTTCAATTACTAATTCGAATCATTTCCTGCCATTTTCCAACGAAAATATTGAATTTTGACTGTTTGTCTAAAAATTTATGTCGAAACTCAAAAGTCTGGAAGTCTGGAAACCTAAAAAAAATTTCTGGCAAAAGTCCAAAAAGTCCGGGAGATCCAGAAACAATCTGAAAGGTTGACATCACTGACCATGAATATGTGATCTTTCCCACTATTGATCTCTCTTGTTTCTTTATTATCACCCATCGACTCGGGATTTTAGCCGAGCGAGCACATGGTCGATTGCTTCGGGTTTGCCGCAACTTACGGTCAGATGCAGCACTGATACAGTGAGCAGCACTGATTGCTTCTTCGACCAGGAATCGAACTCGAGTCTCCGACACCTTACCAATAGGCCAAATTGTCATATGTAAACTTGTAAGCTGTAGCTCTATAATTCAGTTGACTTCGTAGAGTTTAATTCGCTGCTAGATACTGCGGCAGAAAATGCTCATCGTGCCCCGACCAATGGTGCTCTGACTCTGACCCCTAGTCAACAAGTTAAAGTAAAAACGTCTTTTAAATTGATTATAGTAGAAAATAAAAAAAATTAATGATGGTGAAATTTGAGGAGCAATGTGTACATCATGTTGCAGTGTGTACATTATAGAAAAAGATGATTTAACGATCCCTAGAACTAATTTTCCGGTGCTCAAAAATAAATATATTTTCGTCGCTTGAGAACAACGTTGTTTTTTTTTTAATATTTCTGTGAAGTGTAAAAAAAGATTGCTTTTTTGTGGGAAAATTAATACTATAGGAAGTACGAAACTGTTTCTCATGAAAATTTGTTTAAGAAAATACGTAATTCTGTAGAAAAAAAGAATGCTTACTATGCCTCGGGTGCTCGTTATGCCCTTATCTCCCCTATCAGTATATGAAAATTGAGACCCAAATTTTGGCATTGTTCCACCTTTTTTTTGGGCAAAATGATCAAATTTTACCTTCAGGACTTGATAACCTAATTTGAAATTATTTTGCCATAAAATGCTCGGGGAATTCGAATCACAGCCCACGCTTGTCAAGCTAAACACATAGGTCCTGCATTTTTTTCCAAGTCATTCTTAATGCATAAGGGTGTTTCAACAAGCTGATGGAAATTTGCCGAAAATTTCAAACTTGTCCTCGATTAAGTATAAAATGAGCGGGTGTGGTGGACCAAATTTTGCAGAAGAATAGTAAGAGAAACACTAGTGACAATATTGAAACCTTTTTGCCCGGTTGTGGACCACAAAGTGATGGTGGTACGGCAGTTTGAAATGAGATGTTATCGGGATCGAGGTATTGCGATGTAACCTGCACTTACTCACATTCAGATTTTAAAAAGATAAGTAATTAAATCAGTTATATTTTAATTTTATTGTTCTCAGTTGGATTTTTTTATCATTCGATTAGAAGAATTTGTTTTTTTATGAATTTGATTAGCTGGACCAAAAATAAATTAGATTCTTCTAGTGATGATTAATTGTTAAAACAAAATACTGGCAATTCGCCTCTTCATTTATTCTTCAATGATGTTTTAAAAAATCATTGAAAAAATTTAATGTTTTGCTCCAAGATAAACATTTTATCAGTTATTCAGTTTTATTTGTAGAAAATTTAACTTCATGTAACATTTTTAAATTTTGGTGATTGCAACCGTTTAAAAAAAAGATTATGCTTATTAGCTTTTAAACAAAAATGAGAAGGGAAAGGCTCAACTTTATAATCTCATCGGATCTCATTCTCTCCATATTCAATCAATTGAGATTTAGACAGCGATGAGTTGAATTTTTGATTTATAGAATTTTAAAATAATGGTTTTGTTTAAAGTTTTATTTTTTACGCAGTTCAACATTGTCAAAAACAAGTTTTAAAATAATAGGTAAAATTAAAAATCAATTTCCTTAATTTTCATGCCGTGAGAAATGATTTTTTTATAAAAATAATTTTAAATTTCTACTGAAGTATATTTTATTCAATTAGAATTTGAACGCATTTTAGAAGATTCCAATTGCTAGGGTAAGAAAAAAAAATTGTTAGATTTAGGGTGCACCGATTTTAAATCCAAATATCTACAAATTTTTGAACATGATTCTTGTCTTGTTTGTGGTTATTGTTAAAAGTGTAGGTTATAAAAAATAGATCTCTACACTAGTTAATCCAACCAAAAATTGATTTGCTAGGATGATGTTATAGAGGGAGAGCATGAATTTTGTGCATTAGGAATGAATTGCTAATCCCAAGCTCGTTCTTCTTAGCCACGCCAGCGATCATGGAGCTCGAAATGTATTCAATATATTTTTTGTTTCAAATAATCAAAAATTATAATATTAGGAAAACAATGTTAGAGAAGCATTTCGGGTTGAATGATTTAAGGTGGATATGAGTAGTCAAACAAGTTAGCTAAGCTAAGTCATTCTTAATGCATAAGTTGTAGGTATAACATCGATACACGCGGCTTTTTGCAATGTTTTAAAACAACTATTGAAGTGCAAACATCTACTCAACCTTCCAAAACCCTTTTCTAACATTCGAATTCGTCCGCATTGTGCTCTTTACCGCAAAGTGCAAATTGTGTCAAACATTTGCCATTCGCGTGGGCTTGTTTACACATGTGAAAAATGTCAATAAGAAGCCAGTCAATCCTACGCCAACTATCTTCATTCAGTGCAATCGACTGTGAAAGGGTGATGTGACGAGCGTGTTCCATTGACCGAGAGTGAGAGCTCTTCCACTCGACGCCAAAATACGTTTGAACTCTCGGTCACCCTGTAGTTAGTTGTTGTTGATGTTCTCATCGCCTTCGTCGTCCACTTGATCGTACGATGCCCTTCCGGCAAAAACGGGGCAGCTCAAAGGCGGTCCAAATTAACACTCGTCGGCCGTCACAGCAGTGAGTGAACATTATTGCGACGACTGCGACTGGGATGGGATCACAAAAAACAACACCGACAATCCGCGAAACTTCCAATTGACTCTGTCATCGCAATGTCGCCGACGAATACGACGCCGCCAATAGGCCACACTCAGTTCAGTAGTTAGTAGGTTATTTCTTTTCTGCCGGTCGTCGGTTCGATCCCATCATATCATCATATCCGCCCCTCGATTTCCTTTTCGAAACACACGCCTTCGGCTTGACTGGACGACCGACAACGACAACCGAAGTAGACGTGGGACAATTTCGTCCTCATCCGTCCATTTCCAGTTTGACACGTTCAGATTATACGCCAACGATAACCATTCGATATACAAACACACCACACGAGCAAGAAAGCAAGCGAAAAAAAAACAACCATCATCATCATCATGGCAACTGCCACCCATTGATGGTTGACAATGGCCACTTTGATTTGAATCCATATTTTTATGAATGAACTGTGTCCCTCTCTAGATGGTGGATGCCTTAAAGAGTAGTGTGTGCGGAGGCGGCGGTCGGCGGTGGAGGCGTCGTCGTTTCACCAATGGCAGGTGGCAGGCGGTGGCGAATCACGCGAAGCGAAGCGACAAAACACCAATATGGGTATGTGGTCAAAATCAAAGTAGGCGAAAGAGCGTCGATTCGGCAAAAACTTGTTTAGGGGAATTTGGAGCTTTGCCCCATTGTATTCCGATTTATGCGGGAAATCAAATGGGAGCGCTAAAAATTTAAGTTGTTTTTTTTCTCCCCTTAGACTCATACCGAAGAAACGCTCTTTTTTAAGTTTACGATTATGTTTATTTCTAAATCTATTTCCGGCTGATTTGCCCCAACGGCAATGTCGCGTTTTGGCTTGGCGTTTGATGAATGAGCGGATATGGTCCTTGGCAGCGACCGCGCGCCCGAAGGCAGCAATCGCGGCCGATTCAACCCCCTTTTTTGTCGTTGGGGCGTTTGTGACACAGATGCCATTTCGAAATACACCTTTTCCGCCGTGGACGCCGTGAATTTAGAATGGTAACCTTTACTTTATGGCAGTCGTGATTTGCGCCGGTGGGTGAAATGTGTTATTGGCAGGAATTCGTTGGGGGAAACATTAGAAAGAATGAAACTTCAAGCCGTCTTTGGCGATGATTTCTTCAAATAAATAATAAGCAGTTGTCTAAGTAACTGTATCGGGGGCATTAGGGGCAGACTCCCTCTACTCTCCGTATTTGGGAATGTTACGATTTTTTCTGCCAGTTCCGAGGATGTGTCGGAAATTCGTGCGTGATCATTTTTACGTACTCTGACTTTCTTAAACATTGCTTCAGAATTTGACAAGTATGTGTGATCAATTTTATCATTCTGGTCGCTATTTTGAGGTTTTGGCACAGATGAAGTTTTATAGCTGCATTTTGATATCACTTGGTTGTCTAAATTCTTCGGGTCTTTAACGTGATTTTGGGATTTACACCGAATTTCTGGATTCAAGACGTTTCATGCGTTATTTCGGGTTAATTTAGATCATTGAAGTTTTTGAAGTTTTTGTGGCTGTTGAATTCGAAATTTTAAATTGGATGTCTCTTCCAAGTTGTGAAAAAAGTCAAGAAGATTTAAATTATTGGAATTAAAGGTACATTGTCCATTGTTGAAAATAAATTAGTAAACAGTTAAAAACGGTCCATAATCGGATGTTCGTCGAAGCTTCCGGTTGATGTCGGAACAGGAGCATTATACGGCCTTCGTGTCAACTTTGTTAATACATCAATTGTTTGCAATTCTTGGCTCTCCAATTATTTTTGTACACTAATGAGCTCAAAGTTCTCCGGCCAAAACACGTTTTGTCTATCTGCATGCTGTTTGTGTAGAAAAGGCTTCAAACCTTCAAATATTCATTCTGGTACACATCTTGATTGACGGCTTTAACCATCCCGAATAAATCAGTATTATACAGTGACTATTCCCATTATCTTCTTCCCAAGACACCCAGAAGATTAATTCTATAGTTTTGGATTATTAATGTAAGATAAGGTTTATCATTTTTTCATGAGATGGTATCGTTTGGACGCACTTTACGATACAGGGAACGGGTCGTTAAGTAGAGTAACCATTCATTTTTTTTGCCTTTTTTACTCGTTCTAAAACGGGTCGATCATACGTGTTATCTTTATCTAATGATCCAATCATAAAATGATGACGATACCGCATATCGTCAAATTAAAATTATAATATTCAAAATCATACTGGGGTTTTGGTTATTTTATTTTATTGAAGTAAAATTTTCGGATTAAAAAAAAACATTATTTTACACATTATTTTTTATTTGAAACATTTTGTCGCGCAAAATTGTAATTGTAATGTGTAATTTTGCTATTTTCAAAAGAACTTTTCAATAGCACTTTCACAAAATAATCATCCGCACGTTCGTCGGTGGTTCCATCTCGCAGCTTCCGGCGAAACACAATTTTCACACACTGAGTTTGGCCACGGCCGTGCGATCCAACTTTTGTTTGACGCTATGGCTGTTCCGCGGCTTATCGGACGATGGAACCCCAAATCTCGCCAGGTTTCCATCTTCCTCCGGTGACTTTCCGCGGCTTTCAATTGCCTAAGAGTCCCTGAAAGATCAATGTTTTGGAAGAAGCATTAATTTTGCACGTAAGTAATTAATGAATATTTAAGGTTACTCACCATTTCCGGCAAAGCTGGCACCGTCGCCTATTGATCCGACCTTCTCCATTTCCACCTTCACGAGATCGACCCGAATTCAGCCAGGAGATTTTTTCACGAAATCAACCACGTGTGTTGACGTGACAGCAGAAAACTCGGGGCGTGTTGCAAAAAACCTCAATTTGTTTTAAGGACCGTTAATTGTATCTTCCAGGAATAGTTTTTTATCTTTCCAGCGCGTTGCTAAATTTATCAATTCGGTATTTAGAAGATTTTTCGAATCTTCCAGAAATAGTATTTTTTTTCCATTTTAGTAGAGACACATTAAACCAAGACGCGATATGCACGTTACTATTAGCGTTATCAGAAGAGAATAATACGGATGATTCAGCATATGGTTTTTACGTATGCGGGATGGTGGTTCCTTCGTTTTATGTTTTGGACGGTCCCAACGGAAATTTTCAGTTTCTTGGCAATTCTTCGAACAGAGTTGTGTTCATGTGACAACAAAAGCTTAACACATTTCTCCTCGATTTGTGGATTCACTGTGCCTCTTCTGGTTTCGGATCTTGGCAAATCTTCAAGAGTATGGTGCTCTCCAAACTTCCTGATGATTTGATAAACCGCAGACTTCGATCGTTTCACAAGCTTTGCAATATTTCTACACGATAGTCCATCTGAGCAGTACTTTTGAATTATAAAAACACGGGTTTCTTTATCAATTCGTCCCATTTTACGAAATACAGTCGCTTTCTCACAAAAAAATATGTCAATGCTTTGTCAACAAACTTTTATACACGATGAAACCAGTTTCATCAAATTTGGGTTAAACGTCAACTTTTTATCGCAACATCTAGGTGTCCGTTTTATAAAATGAACACTCCTTATGCTACAAAGCTGGAATCGATGAGGAATGTTTGAACGATGAAAATCCAACGTTTTTTAAAACTTCGCAGACCTATTTTCCGCCATGATTAAATTTTTTCAGTGAAACCCGGGAGAATCGAGCTAAAAACAGTTCTAGAGGGTTTTAAAGAACGAGTGCTGATACAATATCATTTCCTACTATTCCCCATCATGTTACACACGCAAGCTGTGCCGCGTTTTTGAATATTTGCCGAAATAAGTTTTTTTCACGTTCATTTCCAGGAGAACCGAGCCTTAATCCTCTATGTCTTCAACTAATGAAGGTCAAAATGTAGGAAGAGCTTATGCAATAGGCTTTTGAGCCTGTTCAATTATTGAGTAGACTTGAAGATTTGTTTAAGCTGTTGTGGGAGAAATTATACCCATCAGTGACACTCTAGAGTAGATAAATAGTACGTTAGGTGTTATAGTCAGCCAATTCTGCAGAGGTGTAACCGCTTTGGCAGCTACAAAGCTAGCTAGATAGAAGGACCTTGGCGTTGGCTGGTTGGGGAAGGACCTTCGGTTATGTACCGAATCCAACTGCAAACGGGGGGTACATAACTCGCCTAGGCAAACAGAAGCCTTCCCGAAAGGCGTACGAACAAAAAAAAAAGATTGTATCTTGCGTGGGCTTGTCGCACTCGAACCACGCTTTCTCTTCATCTAACGAAAGGCGTGTGGTGCTGTTGTATGTTTTTGCGCTAATCATTGCTGAATTGTTGTATGCTTGTTAAAAATAGCAGCACCCACAATCTTTGAATGAGTTAGGGGGCCACTTTTTTTCTTCCTTCAACAGATTAAGGTAGGAAGGTGAATCTTTCCGCCCACCGCCATTGAGCAAAGCAAGGCCGCCGATCAATGGTAAAGCTGAATGAAAACCCATCGGGTCTTTCCCAGGACTTCGATATCGACTAAGCACTATGGATTTACTATTTTAATGCGGTATCGAGGCCGCAGGTAGATACATATACCGAAGCGAGGATGTCCTCGCTGCTACAATGGGAAGAAGCTAGCTTTTCCAAATAGATAGCTAGATAGTAGACAGAACGGATTGAACAACAGGGTAAGGTGGCGGAGCCAAGAAGAACATAGAGAAACAAAACGAAGTAGAAAAAAAATCTACGTTCGTCTACAATAAATGCCGCCGCCTAGGTCTCCCCTTCTTTTGCACAGAAGTATCGCGTAGGTTGGCTGTTGGTTCGATAAAACTGAATGAATTTCGGTCTGTGGGCGAGACAGGCGGTGGATTTCGGTGCTGGGAGGTTGGATGAACGAGATTGGGGGCAACACAGGATGGATTGGGTGAATAAAATACACACTCTCAACGAGAGAAGGTGTAGTGTCCGGTCGTCGAATGGAGGGAAAGACGAACGAGTGAAGAGGGCGACGGAAACAGCAATCGACTGTGAATATATAAACAATGCGCAGGCGCGCTTCTTATTAGATGCTACTGGAGAGTGTTGGATTCTGTTTTTTTTTCTCCGTTTTCCAAATAAGCATAGCAATGTCGTTCGTCGTGAACAACCTGTGCTGCTGCTGGTTGCGTGTGATGTGTTGGAAGGATCTGTGTCAGTATGGGTTCGACGGAACGGGGTGTGTTGGGTTGTGCTGTGCTGTGTGCAGGTATGCCAGCCTGACCCGAACCCGCCGATGGATGGGTGACCCAACTTCACCACCAGCCAGCAGCTTTCAACACATTCGTACAGCACGCTGGACAAGTTTTGATAATGAAATTGGCAGTTAAAATCTCAGCAAGCTGTGTGTTGTGTATTGTACAACACGATTCCATTCAAGTTTTGCTGTCGATGTTTACTGGGATGGGTGCGCTCGAGAACGTGTTTTCATGTAGGTGTGTTTTGGATAGGAAAATTTCAAATGTGTATCGAGCGAGCTAGCACCATACAGACGCACACACCATTGACAAATAATTCTCGGTAGATTATGAATAATAAGCTGCTTCCTACACGACACGCAAAAGACGCAAGGAATGGGGGTTTTGTACACATCGAATGATATTTAATTTTAAATCAATTAATGTTGAACGGGGGAGAGATGACTAAGATCTGGAACCTATCAACGAATGGAGCAAATTGCTTTAAATGGATACTGATGGGTGAATGGTCAAATGGGGGGTGGGATGCTGGGTGGGAGGAAGTTAGTTAGGGCGTCTACAGGGGGACGACATAGGGATGGGCACAAACAAGATACAGACTTAAAGTACGTTTGTTGTGTATATTAACCTTCAAGACACACTACTCGGCAGCCATCTTGCTTAAGTTTTCTGTGCAACACGTTGATGGTAGTGTCATTTGTCGTTTGATTATTGTAGCCAGGATCGTTGATCACCACATCGTTGCTGTTGTTGTATAGGACGAATGTACTCTCCTTGTAGCAGGACAGTATCCTTTCCTTCAGATCCCGACACTTGATCGTCGACGTGATGTCGATCTTTCCGGCGGCAAACCGCCGCAGCATTATGCTCGGAATGCTAAAGTTCACCGCGGTACGGATGTGACTCTCGGTGAACTCATTCGAGCTGCGGCAATCGAGGATGATAAAATTCTTGTGAGACTTCCGCAGCTCGCCGTGCAGCTGCTCACTTGTTATTATTTCGATATCGTGGTCGGGCATTTTCATCGGTACACACAATTTTAGTTTCACTGAATCACTATTTCAACAAAAATAACTATGGCCCACTTCTTTTATAATAACTAGTACTTTACTAGAACCACAACTAGAATCGCTCCCACTAACCAGAAGGGAAGAGAAAAAAAACACACGGGACCCCACTGTAGATCAGATGCTTTAACTTTCACGGCCTTCTATGGAATCATCACTAGTTGTCACAATTGGAATCATTCCCGTCATTAATTTCGTTCAAAGCGACGACGCACGGAAAGCTTCAATCACCGTTAAAAATAAATGGCAAATTTCCTTCTCGTTTAACCCGACAATTTTTTATAAGATAAATTCTTTAATAAAATATAAAACCGAACGAACTACTGGAAGCGAACGAGCGCGGCGCAAGGGACACAAAAAAACGAACGACTACGTTCTTTGGGACATTGTTCAACAGCCGCGAGAGACAACAGCACAGTTCCACACTACCGTAGCGTTTGAGGCGACTTGGCTGGGCAAATTCTATCTGAACTCCCCATCGGCTCGGCCGAACAAAATTCAAACGAACTAGTAATGAATTAAAATCCAACCTGTCGCTGTGTTGATGGGGCAGCCTTCTCAACACTAGTCCCGTGGCAAGTGTGAGTAGAACTTTACGCACACTACCGCTAACTGCTATGCTTGCGGTTTTGGGTGTATTATCCGATGATGGTGTTAGTCTTCAATGAATTTTGACAGTACCGAGGGACAAGACACGGTCGCTCCACTGCTGGAACTTCAAATTCTGATCAAAACATCGAGAATTGTCACTTTTTTCTTCACCATTCGTTGTTTTGCTTCCAGGCGTTCGAAGGCGTATTGAAATAAATAATAAATGAAGGAAAAAATTAGAAACGCTGTTTTAATTTGCGAAAACAAACCTATTAAAACAAAACTAAAACACAGGTTTTTTCGCAACTGATTGCGTAAATCGAAACCCCTATCTCCCCACGACAGCCTCTCCCCAATCCTGCTTCACCCACAATCCATGCAGCACGCGCAGCATCCCACTGCTAGCGTCGTGGTTACATGAGATGAAAAAGCAAGACTCTTCCCCGAAATTGTGCACACCTTTTTCGCCAAATTTTTGCGGCACCCAGTGCTGGACCAACTATTTCACCGAAAACCCACCTTCAACCCGCACAATTTTCCACCAATTTCCTACAACAGTTGTTAGAAAAAATCCATTAAAAAACTACAAAACACAACACACAAGTTCATAACACTTAAAAAACATCCAACTCTCTAGGATAACTCAGCTAACTGCTGTTGGTTGCTGATGCTGCTCTTCAGCCAGCATTAGGTATAGTTTCGTCGCCAGGACAGGATGAGAGCTTTCCTTAATGGTTTGATGATAATGGTTGATATGCAACCAGTAAACGGTGTGAGGCACATGCGCGTAAAGGTCGAAACTCGGAATATTCCTATGCCGAATGATTGGGCGAAACGGTACACAAATCGATCCCTTTACCCTAGCACAACACACCCGAAGTCCCGAAGTCGTCGTGCTTGTGCAACAGGACTTTTCCCATAATACAATTTTACTTACCTACTCTACTGCATTGCAATGTGTGTGGTGATAGGCAGGATCAACGCGAAATTGAAGGACAAAAGTATGTACTAAATAACGGGGAATACAGTTGTCCCGAAAATAGTGCCCCTTCGGGACGACTGTTGATTGTTGTAGTGTGCATACATAAATGTCACCCGCCCGACCGACAGGAATAGATATGATAGCGGCACACATTTGAGTGGGGAGCCTTCGACGACCTTGTGCAATGCACTGCACCACACCACATTGATAGCCGAAGTTAATAAACATCCTGATGCTGCACAAGCATCAGAGATCTTACACGTGCATCGTCTTTCTACGGGATTCGGAAGGCGCGTGGCTCGGTTCGGCTGTCCTCTGGAAAGAGAAGAGAAACAACGGTCCAGTAGTTTGAAGGTTTTTTTTGGCAAGGATAAAACATCTTGAAGACACAAGTTTACAAAAAATGATTTTAAACGTTTTTTCAATTTACGAACTTTAAAAACTAAATCATTATAGTTTGTTACTTAATTTATCGGCCTTATCGGTGAAAAGTGATGTCCTTTTTAGTAAGAACATCTTAAGATTATGAAATTTTATAGACGGATAGAAAGTTAGAAGACATGAGTGATGGTGAAAATGAGCTGGTAGAAGTTTTTAGAAGCATTATCATTACATACCAATTTTTTGTTCGGCGCGGGCCAACTACTATGAAGTGATAGATAGAGTTGCATCTACCACCACACATTAGTATTCCAAGCGCTTCCGCAAGTTTCCGCTTCTAGGGCGAACCACGCTTGGCCTACTTATGTGTGCAACTTAAGCTATATCTACCACTTTATAGTAGTTAGCCCGTGCTGAACAAATATTTGGTAAGTGATTATAATGCTTCTAATAAATTCTACCCGTTCATTTTCACCATCATTCATTTCTCCCAACTTTCTATCCATCTCTTCATAATATTTCTCATTTTTGAATCTTGAGTAGTGAGTACAACCAGAGCATAAATTTTTCAAACATCATAGTTGACTTGATTGCTGATTTTCCTTCACCATCACATTACAGGTCTCATTTGACTACTAGTCAAGCTTCAAAAGACTGGAAAACCTTGACCGTCGTCATGGATTTCTGTTCGCGTGATGGATGTTATTTTCAAACGACGGTCGTCAAAGCAAGTTAATGGCATCGGTTCAAAGCGATTGTGAAAAAAAGCGAATCGGAAAATTTCTCTCTCGGCTCTATTCGGTACTTCTTCTTTGATGCAGTTGATTCGCGAGGGACAAAAAATTCAGTATGTGGTCAAGCTTCTATTCAAAATGCTCATCGTTCTTTTCAACACCTTAGTAACTTTCTTTCTATGGTCTATCCTTCTAGCATTTCAAATCCAAATATAATACTCACCGATAAAGCCGCTCCAAATTTCCAAAAACAAATTCACGGTGAATTCTTCCCTTGAAAATATAAATGTATTGAAATTCGTAGCACACTACATGCTACAGAGGAACACGACGGAGGCGGCACACCGAGGAGAAATGACCTAAGTCGTAACAAAGGTGACATCTTTTTTTCCCTTGCTGAACACTTACGACCAATGTGCCTTTGGTTGCAACAGATACACCAGTGACGACGACTAGTGGCCCTGGGACTCTGCTTAAGAGAGTGCGTTCGATAACAGCACACGCTTCGAATTTTACAGGACATCCTGGTACGCCTCAATTCTAGTGCTAACTTCGTTGCCAGCAATCCTCCCCGGAGGATCATACGACGGATCTCGGACGAGGTTGGACAGCCACTTGTGCGGCAGCCCGTTTGCAACCTCTAGCCTGGAAAATTTAAAACATTTGTTAAAATAGATAAAATCTAATGAAATAAGGAATTTTACTTTGATTGCCTTTTCTCGTGGACTTGCTGGAGAAATCGGAGTAGCTGAAACCGGACCAGTTGGAAGGGGTGCTGGAGCTGAAATGAGCATCAAGGTGATGAGATATTTGAAAACTGTTTGTGGTCTTGAGTCAAACAATGTAAATATTCAGTAGCCTAGTTGAAAAAACTGATTTTTTTTTTGCATTCTTGTATTGTTCATTAAAATTAAGGTTTAATTGAAATTGAAAATCAAAATTCAGTGAATTATTTGCATCTTAAGGTTTGATAATTTTACTGATGAGGTTGAGTAAGGGACTCCAGAAATAAGTAATGCAAATGAAAAAAAATCGTTAGTTTTTCTCACTGGGGATCTATTTCGCAGTGATCGAAAGCAATCAATCAATGGTTGATTAATGGTTTTAAAACAGAATTTCCAAAGATTATTAAATACAGTTGTTGCATGTAAAGCAGGCCATAGACATTTGTACAAATGCGATGAAATTCGATTCTGTCGCTATTTTGTACAAACCACCCTCTGTGGTGGTTTTTTGTTGTTGCTGTTGCCGTTTTCGCCAGCCATCGTTTGTGTTCGCGCGAAATTTATTTGTATTTGAACGGACCCTAAGTGAAATGTCTTCATGATTTTTATTCCTCATACTGTTTTTATCTATTTCGAATTGGCATTCCAAGCAACATTTAATAAATTTCACTCTTTCGGGCGTGATTGACCAAACTTCTATCGTTAATTCTTTGTAGTAAGTATTTTTTATAGACATATATTTTTTTAAATTTTTATAGACAGAAGAACGTTGAAAGGAGTTGAGCGTTCAATCACAGGTAAGAATGGAGTTCAATGGAATGATAAGATTTTGGATATGATATGGTATGGTAAGATTATTTCCACATTATGGAGGCTGTTTATCCCTAAGAAAAACATTATCACATCTGTTGTGAGATCTTCAATTCTCTCTTAAGACGTTAATTAGAGCTTAGATGATAAAAATCATATCTGACTCCCTCAGAGCCAAAGGGGTAAAGTGACAAAATGGTCGATTTTGAGTTAATGATGCCAAACGATTCTTCATATTTTAAACTATATTTAGTAATTTTTTCAGATTTTTAGAATTTTATTTACATACTGTTACGTTCGAGAGCAAAATATAAATTTCCGAAAAATATATGGAAAATGGCCAAACACAACAGCTTTTAAGCGTATTTTCTCGAAATAAACTTTTATGCACTTATACCCCTTTGGCTCCAAGGGCCTCATATTTATTTTATTTAACTGTTATTTTAGGATAGAGGCATTTTACAAACAAGATGGGGGAATACAAAAACACTCTCGTATTCCACTTTCTAATCATTATGAAACCTTTATTAAAGCTTAGATTTGTTTTACTATTTGAGTTCATTTGAATAAGAAACAAAAAATTACCCATGTTTTTGTTTTGAGCTTCTTTACGTATAATTTCAAAATCAGAATATTACATCAAAAAGTATCAAAACATTGAATGAGTTTTCAATTTTTTTTAAGTTGGTAAATTCATCAAAAAAAATTCCGCTAGGCACATTTAGGAACACTTTCCCCTATCACTTTGCCCGAATAAAAGTAATATACCCAATACCAAAATTTTGTTCTCATTTTTTCTATACAGATAGTATTAACCTAGCAGTTATGCCAAATTATTGGTTGGTAAAAAAGCGAATTGACATCTTGTTTAGCCGCAATTTCAAAAGAAGTTCAAGAGCTCAGCCAGCGATGAAAAATTTTGATTCTACTTGATACTTTAAACTGGCATCCTTGTGCTCCCAAAACTATTCAATTTTGAAGCGGTGGCTAATCAAGATATCATAAGCGTTTCAGTGAAACCTACAGTTGGTTTAGCTTTGGTATCCGTGTATGAAAATTGAGACCCAAGTTTTGGCATTGAATCACCTTTATTCGGGCATAATGATATCAAATTCAGCTAGCAAGGCATGATGTCAAAATAAGGTATCGTTTTGCTATAAAAGTCCGATCGGGATGTCATGTCATCGTGTTTGCATTTATGATTCTGAAAAACTTATTGATCTATCATCATCGGTTCTGAATAAATCCTTAATTTTCAATTCATACAGGTTTTATACGAACACGAATTTTAATTGATAATTTTTCAGATGCCTTGAATTTTGTCATATTTTTCACTTATGTCATTTTTTGTCAATTTTGTCGATTTAGTAAATTTTGTTATTTTTATCATATTTGTCATTTTTGTCATCATTCCAATTATGTTTTTTTTTGCCGTTTTTTTCCAGGGTTTTGTCATTATCGTAATTTTTGTCGAATTTTTCGTTTTTGTCACTTTTCCATAATTTTGAAATTTTTGTAATATTTTCATTATTTTGTCATTTTTTGTCAGTTTTGACATCGTTGTCTATCTCGTCATTTTTGTCAATTTTAACATTTTTGTCTACTTTGTTATTTGTGTTTTTTTCGTCATATTTCTAATTTTTGCCAATTTTGAAATTTTTGTCATTTTTGTCAATTTTGAAATTTTTGATATATTTGTCATTTTTGTCATTTTTATCATATTTGTTTTTTTTTATTATACTTGTTTCTGACACTGTTGTCTATCTCGTCATATTTCTCAACTTAGACCTTTTTGTCAATTTTGTCATTTTTGTTTTTTTCGTCGTATTTGTAATCTTTGTCATTTTCGTCATTCTTGTCATTTTTTTTCATTTTTGTCATTTATGTAATTTTTGTACATAATTGTTTTTTTTGTCATATTTGTTATTTTTGCAATTTTTTACATTTTGTTATTTTTGTCATGTCCGTCATTTTTGTCATTTTCGTCATTTTCGTGATTTTTACCATTTTTTTTTTCATTTTTCTCATTTTGGTATTTTTTTTTTATTATTTTCGTCATTTTTATTTCATTTGTCGTATTTGTAATTTTTTTTATCATTTTTGTCGTATTTGTCATTTTAATCTTTTTCGCCATTTTTGTCATTTTTCTTCATTTCTGTCATTTTGGTAATGTATCTCACTTTTGAAATATTAGTCATTGTCGTCAATTTTGTAATATGTCGCTTTTTTGTGAATTATGTCATTTTTGTCATTTCAGTCAATTGTTATTTTTGAAATTTTTCACATTTTTTTCATGTTTTCCATTATTCTAAATTTTGTCATCTTTGTTAAATTTGCATTTCTGTCACTTTTTTTCATTTTTGTTATTTTTTTTTTCATGTCATTTTTGTTTTTCATGTCATTTTTGTCCTTTCTGTTATTTTTGTCATTTTTGTCATATTTTTCATTCTTGTAATTTTTATAAGTTTTGTTATATATGACATGGATACCATTTTCGTCATTTTTATCATATTTGTTATATTTGACATTTTTGCCCATTTTGTCTAATTTGTAGTTTTTGTAATTTTTGTCAATTTCATTTCTGTCATTTTTGTTATTCTTGACGTTTATGACATATTTGTCTATTTTTGTCATTTTTGTTAATTCTGACATTGTTGTACTTTTCGTATTTTTTGTCATATTTGTCTTTTTTGCCATTTTGACATTTTATTCATTTTTAAAATTTTTATGATTCTTGTAATTTTTTTCATTTTTGTCATATTTGTAATTTTTGTGTTTTTTTTTAATATTTTGATAATTTATGACATTTTTGTCATTATGTCACTTTTGTCATTTTAATAATTTTTTTTTATTTGGTCATATGTATTTGTAATTTATGTAATGTATGACTTTTTCGTATTTTTCTTGATTTTGTCATTTTTGTCATTTTTATAATTGTTGTGATTTTTGTTATATTTGTCAGATTGATAATTTTTGTCGTATTTTACATTTTTGCCACTTTTTGTAATTTAGTTAATTTTATAATATTTGTCAATTTTGTAATTTTTATAAAATTTGTCATTTTTGTCATTTTTATCTTTTTTGACATTTTTGTGATTTTTGTTATCCTTGTAATTATAGTCACTTTTGCCATTTTTGTCATATTCACGATTATTGTCATTTTTGTTATTTTTATAATTTGTTATATTTGTTGTTATGTTTGTCGTATTTGTCATTTTAGTAATTTTCTCATTTTGTCATTATATTCATTCTTGTCATAATTGTCGTTTTTATTGTTTGTGTCATTTTTGTGATATTTGTCATTTTTGTAATATTTGTCATTTTTATTATTTGTGTCGTATTTGTCATTTTTATCAATTTAGTCAATGGTCAATTTTGTCATTTAAAAAAAATATTTGTTATTTTTGACATTTTTGTCTATTTCGTTATTGTTGTCATTTTTATCATTGTTGTCATATTTGTCTATTATGTAATTATTGTCAATTTTGACATTTTTTAATGTTTGTCATTTTGCCATTTTCCTCATTGTTGTCAGTTTTGTCTTTTTTCTCCATTTTTTCATTTTTGTGATATTTGTCATTTTTATGTACTCAAAATCCAGTGCAATGTTCAATTTAAGTCTTAGAAAATCTAAGAAAATTGCAAATGAACAAGAAGTTCGAAAAACAGCTACTTTGAAATATTCTGTGTTTCGTATTTTGACAATCTAAAAATGCGAAAATGTGCCAAATCAAGTCAATCCTCTTTTTATAATTTATCTAGTGTGACTTAAACGAGGAATGTCAAATTGACACTCAAAGTCTGATTGGGAAGTTTTTTTTCAGGCCTTCAGGGTGCGTCCATAAAAAAAGTAATCATGCAAAATTAAAGATTTTAAGAATTCATCGAGGGTGCCCGAAGAAATTGTTTTATTTGGATGCATCCGAATAAAGTTACATGTCGCCAAACTTCCAATAGTGTCATATTGACACTCAAGAGCGGTTTAGTGTTAAGAGTCTCTTAGTCCAATTCGACCAATGGTTGACAGTTTTACTGAATTTGCAAAGCAACTGATCATCATGAAAAACATCCTTTCATCTAGCGGATCATTTTTCGATGCCACAATTTTTCCTTTAGGGAGAATCGAAATAAAAACATTTTTTAGAACTTTTAAATACTGATACCGGTTCAAAATTCAGCTTTTAACTATTCTCCACCGGTTCCACCATGTTACAAAGCCAATTTGTGTCGCTTTTTCGATTTATTGACAAAAAAAGATTTTTCATTTTCATCTGAGGTGTACCGCGATTTTAACTGTTGAAGCCATATATTGGTAACCAGCTGCTTAACGTGGCAGTAGGATGGATAGTTTTGGAAGTCTTGAATTGACATGGACAAACATTCTCTCAAATGATTCTTTTCGTGGGCCTGTTCCCTAGACAGTTATATGAAAACATACTTGACTTGGAAAACGTTAGAACGTCATACTAAAAAAAACATGCAATGTAAATGCTTATAATGTTTTATAAACATTTTTCATCATTGCCATGCAATTTTCCATCATTCGTTACGCAAAACCAATCACGGCGTTCCGGAAAGGATTTTTCAGCGATGTGCGGTACTATTGAACATTGAGACGTTTAACCGATTCCTTCAAACCTCATGAATGACTTGTCGTGGCTCACCTAATTTTAGCGGCCTCACAGAGTAGGTACATGCCTTCAATCTCACACGTCACCAGGAATCGAAACAGCGACAACGTAGATGGCTTCCGACGATGACGAGCGCCTTGCCGTCAGATGATGGGATGTGATGCGAGCTGAGCTGTTACATCCGATAGGACCAGCGCGCGAGTCGGAGGAAACCTGACTCGTTCGGTATTTGAAGTTGCCAAACAAACAAACGAACAGAACGCGCCGTTGCGTTATATTACAAATGTCCCTCAGGTGAATCCGTAGGATTGATGTGTTGTGAGTGTGATCAGTCGCTCGAATCGAATCCAGTCATGTAACCGACGACTGCGCCGTGTAAGGGAACCCAAACGGAATGGAATGGAATAGGATCTCAAAGTCCGAGATTCGGTTTGGTTTACTCAACCTCTAGCAGAGGCATCATATGCTAGAGTAGGTTCGTCAACAGTGAAAACCTGATGCCTGTGGGCCAAGAGACCCTAGCAATATTTGCAAGCTTTTCGCAGTATTCCGTCGTGATGGATTGACAAAGGAAGTGGTGGCTGGCAGAAAGGGGTCGGTCGGTGGGATCCACACGAGGACGAGGAGGACGAGGGAAAACCACCTCTTCTTCGATACACAGCTAGATGTGTGTAATTTGATATGATTTTATTATTTCTTCATAATCTTCGCCTCCTCGTGTTAAGTCGCCTATAAGTTCAACGAAAAACGCATTCAGAAAACTAAGCCAGGCCCCAGTCAGCCAGCTTCTCGCTCCTCGCCCCTCCTGGCGGTTTGGTTTTGGTTCCCAACCTCCTTTCTGGCCCTCGGCCTAGCTTCCCGGCAAACTAAACTCAACTCATCACCCGTCGTTGTCCTCCGAGGTTTTATTCGGTTTGTGTAATTGAAATATACAGCTCAGCATTGATGTGATTTCTCAAATGCACGCACCGGTGCTGCGGACGGGCTGGCTGCGGGATCTGGCCGGCCAGATCGGGTAACTTTTTGTTCTAGATTTGTCACCTGTAACAGCTAGGTTTCATTTAAACACACCTCGTTGGGCGCAGCACTCGGCAGTCGCGGGCTGGACGGGATTACGAACGGCCACCTTCCGGAGGTCTTTGCTTCTGTTTCGGATTTTCGGTGGGACACAGTGAGACAGTGATTGGGTGGTGGAAACTCCTTCAGGGATCTGTGATATACCTACGGAAAAGGATAGTGAATAGCAACGAAACAAAAAAAAAAAAAAAAAAACAGTGCGAACCGGTTTTTTTAACTTAAAGGATGTTTTTATCACAAAAATATTTATTACTTTTTGCTTCCAGCGAGAACGTTACACTTTGATTGATTTTTTTTTCTTCGAAGAGGTGGTGTAATTCTAGTGGCTTATCGGTTTTTTGTTGGAAAAAGGAATTCAGCCTGACACATATAAAATGTGCGAGACAGGGCTTTAGAATAACAAAGAACTTAATCATTATGAACTTTTTTAAAATCCTCAAACATGTCCAGAGAACGATAAACCGTAGTCAGAAATCAAGATCAAATTGTTCAAAATGGATGGAAAATTTTATAAATACACCGAGACGTTCTCTTTCCTATCTCAGAAACTTCAAAGTTATTGCTAGAAAACCTATTCGATAGATTGAAGGTACTTTCACTGAAAAATATAATTTTTAGTGTTTTCCAAATAAATATTGATTGAAGATTTTCAGGCGAACTTTTAAAATTGTTGATAAAAAAGGTAATGTGGTATAAGAATTTAAAATGTACACATTTTAGGAATGATTGCAATCCTTTTGTCGAAAAAAAGATGTTTGGTGAAAATTTTCTGGACGTTTCCAAACCCCAGAACTGGGAACGTCAATTTGAAACTACTTACATAAATACTTGTGAAAACATTACTGTGAAAACCACATAAATGCCAAAGTGATCCATAAATGCCAAAGGGGATCCAGCCATTAATGCTTCGATGGTTAGGTACAGGAAAGGTCTGTTGCATCAGCGATGCACAAGAACGACGGTGAGCGTAGATGATAGACAGCATTAATATGGGCTACAGTGCATTGATATATCATGCTATATTCGCATGACGTTCCTCTTGTTGGGCCTGGCCCACACATTCACTCTTCTTTCAGAAGAAAAAAAATAGGAAAAAAAAATGTCATCAGCTGTTGTCTTTCTCAACTTTATCCTACTATGAGTGAATTGTTTTTCTGGCTCAAAGTAAAATCTCATCCATAGACTATTTAATTAAAACACTGCATCATGATCCTTCATTCGATCAATCTGCACTGCACTGCAGATCTCTCTCGTGTTCTCATTAACGTGAGCAGGTTGATTTTCCTTGAACTTATGGAACTCTCTTATTAAGCCAATGAAAACACATGATTTCCATTTCCAACTATGGCTCTTTCTGGAATTCAACAGCTTTCCGCCACTGGTCCCAGACTCAGATATGTTTTGCGCTGCGTACGGCCATTCCGCCTTTCAGAATTCTGGATTCGCTCGTTGAACATACATTTCGATTTTAAAATAAATCCATTTCGCATCGAATTTATTTTCAGTATGCAGACTCGCAGGTAGTGAATTGAAATTTTCCATGGAGCAACAAATCTGCTTCGCACTTTACGGTGCCCAGTTAGCTCGCATTTTTGCTTGGATAAAACTTACGAGCCTATATAGTATGTAGTCTCTTTAGATAAAACCAACAAGTTTAGCTCGTATTAATGAGCAATTTGACTCGCTACTAGTCGCAGAACATTATCTCAAATTGAAACGCCGTACCGTTTGCTCGCAAGTGCAGTACTTTCAGCTCCCATTACGGTACAGCACAATCAGCGCGTATCTAGAAGTAGCTTCCAGTTCGCAATTTGGTGCAGCACATTCAGTTCGCAAAAGGTTGCATATAAACACAGACTCACAGCACGCAATAATTCACATATTTATTAGGTTTTTTTTTGCAAGCGCAGCACATTTAGCTTTGAATGAAGCGCAGCAAAGTTTGTTCGTAGGCGCAGCACATTCAGCTCGCATTTCAGCACAGCCCCTCACATCACATCTATCTTAGCGCAGGTTTTCAGCTCGCAATCCAGCACAGCACAGATGGCTCGCAGTTCAGTGCACCACACTCGGTTCGCAATTCGGCGCAGCTTTCCAGCGCAGCACAGATGGCTCGCAGTTCAGCGCAGCGCAGCACACTCGGCTTGCAGTTCAGCGCGCAATTCAGCGCAGCACAGATGGCTCGCAGTTCAGCGCAGCACACTTGGCTCGCAATTCGGCGCAGCTTTTCAGTTCGCAATTCAGCGCAGCACACTCGGCTCGCAGTTTAGCGCAGCACGCTTGGCTCGCAGTTCAGCGGAGGACACTCGGCTCGCAGTTTAGCGCAGCACGCTTGGCTTGCAGTTAAGCGCAGCACACTTGGCTCGCAATTCGGCGCAGCTTTCCAGCTCGCAACTCAGCGCAGCATAGATGGCTCGCAGTTCAGCGCAGCACACTTGGCTCGCAATTCGGCGCAGCTTTTCAGCTTGCAATTCAGCGCAGCACACTCGGCTCGCAGTTTAGCGTAGCACGCTTGGCTCGCAGTTCAGCGGAGGACACTCGACTCGCAGTTTAGCGCAGCACGCTTGGCTCGCAGTTAAGCGCAGCACACTTGGCTCGCAATTCGGCGCAGCTTTCCAGCTCGCAACTCAGCGCAGCACACTTGGCTCGCAATTCGGCGCAGCACATTCAGCTGACAATTCGGCCCACCATACTTAGCTCGCACGCAATTCGGCGTGGCAATGCCAACCCCCGATTCAAAGTAGCATAGTTAAATCGCAATTCAATGCTCGCGAAATTCTCTCTTCGTTATTTTCTAATATTTCTATCATTAGAATTTTAATTTAAGGAAATTTTAGAAAATTATTAGAGTTCAATTAATGATTTCAATTTTTTCAAAACTCTGCTTGGCCAAAAATTGGATCCTGGAAGGATCGCCAAATGTGAAAACCACATAAATGCCAAAGTGATCCATAAATGCCAAAGGGGATCCAGCCATTAATGCTTCGATGGTTAGGTACAGGAAAGGTCTGTTGCATCAGCGATGCACAAGAACGACGGTGAGCGTAGATGATAGACAGCATTAATATGGGCTACAGTGCATTGATATATCATGCTATATTCGCATGACGTTCCTCTTGTTGGGCCTGGCCCACACAATTACTAAATTTCTGCATAATTAAGTTTAACTTTCGAGATTGAAGTTCTGTGTGGCATTACTAAAATGTTGAACTGTGAGTGAAATTTGTGATCAAAATTAAACATTCTGCGGGACGAGTGACGTGACTCCTCAAATTTCAACTCATTATCCTGTCTCCAGTTAGTGCTCAATACAAGAACAGTCAGTTAATGTGGGCTACGACTGATTTTTGGAGCTAACCTGAACTCACGTTTTTAGCCTGGAGCTATTAAATAAGTGTGGACTATGAGATAAAATTTGACGAGCCGCCCAGATCAGTCGACTCACAGAATAATCCCCAGTATCTTTTTGAAAACATGTTGCGCGTAGAATTCAAACTTGTATGCTTTACGGTAAGCTTGCCAGATTGTTCGGTTTTACCCGGATTTGGCCGTATATTTGACACAAATTTTGAAAAAGGTCGGATTTGCCCGATTTTCGTCAAAAGAAGCTCGGATTTTGCCCGGATTTATTCACTTTATTTGAAAAATCAGCCGAAAAAACTCAAATAAAGTTCTTAAACATTTTTATTTTTTGCGTCCAAAATCCAATATTTTTGAGCAAGTTTTATAAAAATATTCAAAAACGGTTTTCTGGAATTAAAAAAATATGATCTAAAATCAGCTGATGTGTTTCGATAAAAAAAAAGGTTTCTAGTGTTGTTCTTCTTGATTTTAGTTGAATAATTTCTTAGTTTAGACCAAATTTGCCGGGGTTTTTTTTTTGTTGAACATTTTGAAGTCAAATGCCTGGATTTTGCCAAATTTTTGGATAAAATTGCCCGAATTTTCTCGACCCGGAGATGTGCGGGAAACATTCAGGAACCTTACTTTATGGCTCTTAATTTTCTGAAAAAGATGATGAACATAGGCTGTATCATTCGTCCAATGGCTGTTTGGTTAAAAGATGCAAAGTTGAATTAATCACCAGACGGAATAGATGTTTTACAGTATTGACAGTAGACCGATAAAACGTTGTTTTTTTCAAGTCACGCGTTCAAATTTTCATGAAAATCAGTTCTTGACAGTTCACGTGGCAAAACTAGGTATTAGAATCACTCCTAGTATTGAATAAATCTTAAGTCAACCACTCCGAAAGACAGATTGGAACCAACCTTGAATTGGGAGTATCGGCAGCTTTGTGACGTCTTCGATCCTTCATCCTTATTCAAAACCTGGGCAGCAATCTCTTTGATTCTTCTTTTAGCTCAGTCCGAATAACGTCGATTTGGTCAAATATCCACTCGGAAATGAGTCTGTTCGTTTTTTTTATGGCACATTCGGCCTATTCGCCCAATTGGATTCATGACGTTCATCACAACAACTTTAAGCTGACCGGCCGAATTCAATATCAGCCACTTCTGCCCCTGCCCTGTCTTAAACTACTCAGTATCTGCTTCGATACTCACTTAGGGGACACGCACGAGTTTATCAAGAAACGAGCTTTATGCACACTTGGCTGAGGTAGTGGTACCCACTAAAGCAAATAATATTAGGTTGGGGAATAGGTACGTTTTTCCGAAGACTTTTGTAATATTTCATATGAAAATATTTCTTGAATTTTTATTTCATACCGAAGGACAAATGGTCGGAATTCGATCAGACCGAACTAAACGCCATCGACATTTTTCAACAAACTTCAGTTGAATGTACAAATCATCTCAACAAGAAAAAAAAATTTATAAATGGTAAGGTAAGGACCAGAATCAGTAGTTTTTAATACAATAAACTAATTACCGTCAATCGTATTCGTTTTTTCAGGTCTTACTCGTTACTTAGTTAATCACTTATAAAAAGTTTATTCATATGAGGTACCTACTTCTTTTTTCTGAACCGCTTCGTTAAATAAAGATTCAGCAATTCAAGAAACCTCTTAAGCAGAGATGAGCAACATTTGCTTAAAAATAGTTTTTGAACACAAAGTTAAAAAAAAATACTCAATTTGAGTATTTTTGGTTTAATTTTGTTAGTGAAGTGAAAAAATCCGAGCAAAATTTTGGCCTTTTTTCAAAGAAATTATCTCAAATATCTGTGCAAGTCCGGCTAAAACCGGGGAACCTGACAAGCTTATTCTAAACCGTAAATAACTGATATGCGTTTATCTAGTTGAAATATGCACTTCACTTATTTATATTCATAATAATTCATCGGATGGTGACCCTTTTTCTAGCTATTAAACAATTATTGTGTTCTTTCACTGGCAGAGGTGCAAAATAATGTCTAAATTATCTGATTTGATTCAACTTACTACCTTCTTCAGTGAGCGTTTTCGATTGATAGAAGGTAGTAAGTTGCTATCGAAATACCGGTATATGAACTTTTCATTTACCGTGGTTGAATTAAAAGGAATCTTCCGATTGCTTTGATTCAGTTGAATCATTCAACCAAGTAGGCTCACAACACAACAGAGTCAAAATTATAATTATGGTATTTTTTCATCAGATTACATTTCTTATAATTTTTTATAAACAAATAAAATAGTCAGAAGCCTAATGATAAACACAAGCATTTTTAGTTATAGAGGAAAAATGATTACTTTTTAAATTCTGTCAAAGATACAGTTGTATCAATGCATATTACTTTTTTGGAACTTTAATTATTCAATCAAATTGGGCAGTAAATGTTCTATTCGTTGGCTCTCAAAAACGTCATGAATCATCGTCAAAAACGCATTAAAAATATTTCTATGTTCTTGACAAAAACAAAATTTGTTATTCTGTTACTCATTTTGCTCCTTGAGATTGTCACGCTTAATCTCTAATTAGCACGCATTTTCTGATTTACCTATTCAGACTAAAATCAGAAAATATTTAATTAATCTTATGAAAACTCTGACCGAACTTTACATATATTTAAATGGACCCAATCGATCACGGCCCACACGCACAGCCACTGCTGATCACACTCAAGAATAATTTGAATCGCCTCCTTGAGCTCTCAGTGCACACTGGTACAGAACATCAATCTAGCGGAACTAAATTAATAGCGCTCAGGGATGAAAATATGGACTTTTGGTGTATTTAATGTTTCAGTTTTATATGGCGCATATTTTCGTTTTAAATATAAAGTCGAAGGGTCCATCGATAGCGAAGGCACCTTGCTACGAAAGCTCTCGGCGGAAATTCATAATCCCCGAGAGTTCTAAGAGATTATGTCAGGAGATCAGAATCTCGGCAAATGCATAAGAATCGCAGTGGCTAATTTATTCTAGCTGAAACAATTCAACACCTCGCGGGAGAATGTAGGAACGTCTGAAAATTTTCCGGGAGAATGTAGGTATGTTGAAAATTTTCCGGTTTTCTGCCTTACTGTTACCACAAATATGAGCAAATTAGCGATAATAATATCAACTTACATTACCAATATCATCATTGTTGAAAATCCTATCCAAGGAGTATCTAAATTGAATTCATAATCTTTGATATGTACTAATCCAAATTTTATTCAGAATTAAATTCAGAATGTAAACTTTTACCACGATTTTTGACGAAATTTGTCCAAAAGTCTGTGAAACAACCGCAGAATATGGGTAAACTTAATAGCGGCATGTTATCCAAACAAGTTGAAATGGTGAAAAAAATTATGAAAAAAATGCTTATGAAGCAACTTTTATAAGTAAATTTTTATATCGATTCAACGTGTAACGCTGAAAAGACACCCTTATTTTCTCTCATTTTAATTTTTTGCTGTGCTATAGCATTTCGAACGAAAATTTAAAAAAATAGAACCTCACCGTTTTTAACTTTAACACTAGAAAGACCGCACCAGTCAAAATGACTGGTTGGACACTTTGTTTGATGAATATCTTTTGAATACTTCGCTTTAAAAATTCGCAAAAAATATAACTTTTCATGAATTTTGATTCTCTACAAAACTGTGTATTTTTTATTTCACTATCTCTTTTAATAAGCGAGATAAATTTCGCCATGGACACTCGGACCGTGACCAGTCAAAATGACTGGTAAAATTCACAACCCCATAACTCAAACTAGATAAAATTTTTTCGCTTGCTTTTGGTTTCATTTGCAATCTACATTCAAGACAATGAGCCCTATCTGATTTATGGTGGGTAGAAGTGTGTCATTCGTTATGAAATTATTGATTTTTGATGCAAAGTTATGAAAATTTGTTGAAAAAGTTCTCGGATTGACCGCTATGTGGCGCTTCAAGCACTCGACTCCCAATTTTTTTGGTCTGTTTTGTTGCCCAACTTTCATCGAACTTTCTGTCCAAATTTGGCGAAATTTCATCAAGATTTGTAAAAGTTATGTTAGATTGAATACATGTACATTCGAGTAATCGAGTAGTTTAAGGTGATAAAAATGTTTTATACTAAACCAGAATGAGTAAAATAATTATGAATTGTGTGCTCATTTATTCAAATTTGAAGACAACAGCTATTAAACTGAATAATTTAAATGATATTTCAACATGAGTGCACGGAATATTTTTTATATGTTGGTTATCCACCATGGGTGCACGGATTCACCGCAGTTTCTGCCCAAGTATGTATTGACATGCATTCTTAGATTATTAGGTTCGACAAATTTCCAATGCAAGTTCGCTTATAGGTATTCCGGCACTCGTGTATATACCTGGCCAGTTGGCAACTGATTGAACATTTTTATTATAAGAGGAAACACATCTTACCTGTCGGCAACTTATGGGATTTGAACCCAAGAGTTTTCTTGCCGATACGGGGAATCGAACCCAGTACGCCTGGCATACCTAGACCAGACTCGCGCAAGCTTATCTGATAGACCACATCGGCGCTAAGATATTTCAACATGAGTGCACGGGATGGCTGTTAATTCGCCATTGTAAATTATATAGAAATAAATAGTTTTCAAATTGCTTCAGAACACAAAATATTTTTGAGTTAGATATGATAGGTATTTAAAATGCAATATTGGTCAATCGAAAAATTTTTCAACATGTACATTTGACAATGTTGATTCATTATTTTCATTTTCACTGTTTTCCGTTACACGACATAACTTGATGCATATAATTCTCAGAATTCATTCGGTCCATGGTAACCGTTTTTCCCATTTCTTGGATGTTGATCAGATCTTATCAGATAAATATACGATTGCAAAAACCTTTTTTTAGCAATAAATAAATATATTTATTACTTCAAGATATTTTTGAAATATTTCTTTTCCAGAAATGAAAAAAACGGAACTTAAAATAAAAATCGTTATTTAAATGATTATATCTCAACGTGAAAGACATGGTTTCGACTTTGGTTTAGTTAAGATTTGTAAAATGCTTTTTTTTAATTTGCAAAAAGTTCAATATTTGATTAAAACGCGGTGAATCCGTGCACCCATAGTGAAAACCCATGTCTATAACACAGTTTTCATTTGAATCTATAAAAGTCTTGATTCTTTACCTTTAGCATACAAAAAAATTGATTTTGGATAAATGGCGGTGAATCCGTGCACCCATGGTAAATTGCTCTACTTATAGATAAAATATGCTTCAAAACATACAATATCAGGTATTATTTATAGGAAACGTGTTGAAAAATTTCAGAGTGATGGATGCTAGAAAATATCTACTAAAACAAAATTGAAGTGAAACCGTGCACCCATGGTCAATATTCAAAGCCATCTAACATGATTTTATAATTAAACTGATAATGTGTTTTAATTTTTTGAAAATTAATTGAAATATTCATGTTATGACATACCCGCATTCGTCAACTATGCCAAAGTGAGGTGATTCCGTGCACCCATGGTGAAAAAATATTTCCATTTTATAACAAAAATGATATCGAATAAATAACAAAATAATGTCAAAAGAAAAAAGTTAAAAATATTGTGATATAAAGAATTTCCCCTTTACCAGTCATTTTGACTGGTCACGGTCCGAATAGGTATATTCAATTTGCCGGTCCTTCTAGTGTTAAACAAAATACGATTTTTCTTATGGTTTGTAAATCGTTAAAAAGCTTTAAAAATCCCACAAATAAAATTATTCAAAAATTACCACTGACTATGATTAAAATGACTTATCATTTTCGGCTGATATTGTTAAATTTTCATTGAAAAATAATACTAAAATTTAAATTTTTTTTTTTTTTTTTTTTGTTTCGATTATAGTCGTTTTACCATCATTATGGCATTCGCGACTTTATCAACGTTGCAGTTGGCGGATCGTTATTGAAAAACTATCCGGTACAACTGCGTTCGATGTTTACTCTTGGGCTTGAACTCGCGGACATCGGCTCAGGAGGCAACAGACTTGCCAACTGAGCTATATCACAAGCCCACTAAAATTTAAAGATTTCAAATAAATTACACATAAATTTGTTTGGTTTTTCGATTTTAAATTTGTTTGCGTGCCCTATTTATACAAAAATTACGATTTGTTCCTACATTTATCTATTCCAATGAGTATTATCAATGAAGCGTGTAAGTTATATTTTCAGTGCGGTCCGTCGAAAATATTCAAAGCTCGAAGTGGCCCGATGGTGTTTAAAAGGTTGCTCATCCCTGCTCTAAAGTAAACGAAGAATCTCTGACTTCACCTCATAAGTAGATGTCGATCCGTCATCGAAATTTCAATTTCTAATGCTATTTTAATTAAACATGTGTAAATCGTAATTTCAAATTATGTGCTTAATTAGTTGATGTTCGGAATTCTCGCTAAAACATTCCGTTGCTTGAATTGAATAAAAAAGAAGATGATAGTTAAACGGGAGTTGATATATTAAAGATCGCAAAGAACTTTAAACGGACAAATCTCATATTTCTACCAACTATTTCTCGTTAGCAACTGGACTGAAGTGTACAATTTGATAATTTTTAAGTTGAGCGAAGTTTTGAGTTTAATTCTTTACAACCTGAACAATTTTTCAGTAATCCTGGAGCATTGGGGCACGACACTTAAAAAAAAGCACTGGGCAGCTGAGTCAAAAAATCCCGATTTCTTGGAAGAATCCCAGACTTCTTCCTGATGGATTTTGAATCCCGACTTTTTCCCGCTGTGACAACTTTTTCGAGCATTCTTCAGTGTACTATGACTCCCAGCCCCACATAAAGTGAACTGATTTCAGCAAATCGGAAGGCCGAAAACGTTGATTTTAGCCTCAAAAATTTTCAATTTTAAGGCCTTTAAATTAAGGTTGCCAGAATTTTTTCCGCACGTATCCAGGCCGGTTAAATCCGAGCTATTTTAACTAAAAACATGAATAAATCTGAGCTGTTGATTTCGAAATTTCAACATTTTCAACTCAAAACGGGCAAACAAGGACAAAAACAGAGACATTATAGAATAAAAATCAAGAAGAAAAACAGTTGCAACACTATACATTATACTTCCAAGCAAAATGGTCCCATACGAAAAAACGTGCAAACGAGAAAACGCAATTGAAAGTCCAGCTATATTTCCAATTTTTCTCTCAAACTAAAAATTCACCGACAGTTCATCGTAGTGAACAGTTCAAGTTAATCATTGGTATTGATCAATTTGTACTCTAAAAAATCCATTTTCGGCCTTTTGCACCGTAAATACTGGTGAAAGAAAATTAAAAGGATAAATTTAAATCAAAATTTAAGACCTCCAGTTCACCAAATATAGCTCCTGTAGCTAATATCATAAAGATGATGATGTACTCGTTACAGAACATCTAGAATAGTCATGAACAAAATCGAGGCAGCACTAGCTTAGAAATAACATTTTTAACGCATTGTTAAAGAACATGATATCAAAGATCAATCAGCATCGATGTCCAGAATGTGGTCATCAAGTGAGGATTTTTCAGCTATCGATTGCTAAAAAAGACAGATGCCTGGGATTTGGCTGTATAATTGAAGTTGGTTACTAAAACCTTATGTTTTATTCATGTCTCTGATATATTTGGGATAAATAAACCTCCCTTTTATCCAGTAAGCATCAAGACAATTCAGCAACGCTGTATGGTATTTTCAACAAAACAAGATTTCTTCACTCTTGATTGATAAAATAGATTCAAGGTTGATTTTAAAGGTAGAGCTATCAAATAACCGAAATCCAGAACTTCACATTGCCCTGGACATGGACTTCGTCATGCTCACACGCCTCCGATTTCAAACTAAAAATTAAGTTGTTTTTGGCTCAAAACAGCAATTTAGTTGCAACATTGAATTCGACTGGGAAATCTAAAAATTAAGTTCTGATAGGCATACTCAAAAAGTTCGACAGTCGAACTCCAATTTAAAGAATCGAACTTTGTTCTGCTGAACATCGGGAAAAATTAATTTTGAGTACCAAAAAAAGGGGGTGCATTGCAAAACATCTATCTTTGAACTGAGTTTTGCAAAGATATAAGGTTGAAATGCAACACTGAATCAACTATACATTTCATTTTTGTCTGGAACATCACCTTCTGCCTGGCTCAACTGAATTGGGGCAACCGTTTTCTTGCATTAACCATTCAATATTATTGAAACTATCGTTTTTAGTATACCTTAACATCTTTAACATGTTTTGGACGCTCCTTCTTGATATAGTTAAAGTCTATTATCGTGGGACGATCTATGAAAAGCTTATTGTTTTAATGTACAAAACCGTCGCTATATCCATTGGATTGATTGTCATAGAATTACACCAACCGTACCTTCGCCATCCTCTTTCGCGCGCGTCGCTTGTTTCTGTGTGTGAAAAAGTTCATTTTCGACTCACATTCTCACTCTCAAATTTCGAGTTATTAGGTTGTTTGTTTTGTGTTTATTAAAACTTACGGCTAGGTATTATTATTCGATGATAAAGGTAGTAATAATAATATAAAAAAAACTAAAATATCAAGGGCAATAGTAAACTCCTTATTAAGTCTGAAATGTAACTTCTCTCGAAAAAAAAAATAGTTCGAAATTTAGTCGTTTTACATAGAATTTTGATTGCTTACGTTTCTTCATGTTTTTGTTTCTCTCTCTCTCTCTTTCTAGAATGTCGTTTTTGGAAGAACAAAGAAAGTGTGTGTGTGTGTGTAATTTTGTTTCTATGCAGGTATATAAATGTGTGTGTTCGAATTGAAAATCAGGCTCTCGAATCGTTCATTTGCGGACAAATCAAATCCGTTGTCCAGTACTGGCTTCCAAAGGTGGTTAGATTGTAGGTTAAAAAATTCTAGCACCATTCGAAATCAGTACTGCGTGCAAGGGTTAATTCATCGTATGGCCACCACTTGGACAGATCATCGGGTTATGAACCACCGCAATCAGTGGGAGTAAGTGTTAGTGTAAACTGTGTTGAACCGAAAAATCTGTTTGTGGGTTTTTGGGAAAAATGGTATGTCAAATAAAGTATTGGACATAACACGGTTGGAAAGCCTTGCAATGTTTTTGGTTTGAGGTTTGGTCAGAATCACCACTGGTCTAAGATGACTGCCTTGCGGAACACTAGAGTATTCAAAGAAAATTCGTGATTTAGCTCCAACAGATCAACGTCATTCCACTGGATTATCTTATGAAAATGTTTTTAAAGAACCTTTCCGTATAATTTGGATCTGTCTTTCGGGTAATGAGTCCAAGTTTTCAACGGTGAATCATTGCAAAGAAAATAAAAAATTGAAAGTGGAGGGAACAAATTTAAGATTCTGGTATGGTTTCAAAGTATTTGATCTTCTTGCAACGTTGATTTGGTCCTAGAAGTTCGGGAGACAGCATTCGGGTGCCCATCGACAGCCGATCGGTGTAGAAGGAACAAACAAAAAATATCATTTACAACAAACAACAAGGAATTAGTAAATGCGCTCGTTTTAAACAAGTGACAATATATATCGAAAAAGGTAATAATCCCTAAACAAGAGAAGCATTCCTAACACAGACATCAGCATTAGTAAATATAGTACGAGTTGTAAAATAATATGGTATTAATGTGTTAACAATAGTCCGATCTCGTTTCGTGTCGAGAAAATCGGAACGCACACGCCTTTAAACAAGATTCCTAGTCTTGGATTCTCTCTGATCGCGGCGAATTGTATTTTTTTTCGAGGCACCGCCAGTATTTCTAAGTTTTGATTACAGTTAACAAATTGCTGCTTTAGTGGTTGGACATTTGCTGCCCTATGCACGCTTAAGCCCCCTCATCCCCAAAGTTTCTCTCTTCATCTAGGTTTGCTTATATAACTTCCCACCCCAAAAAAGTACTTTCTGATACCTTTTTGATGTTCATAGCTTCGACGATCGTGCCGGACTAATCCCGGGCTTCCTCTCACAAGTTCATGTTTTTCTCTTGGATCATTTTCCAAGTATCGTTGCCTAGAGCCTTGGCGAAATGGTCATCGACTTCTTCCTCCGAATCGGGTCGAACGTGCAGCACGGTTCCCGGTTCGACTTTGATTTTGACCTCCGGTCGAATAAGTTGCGGTTGCGGAATCAGCGGCGGTTGTTGAGGAGCCGGAGTGTGCTGGCCCAGTACTCCGGGTTCTAGTTTCACCTTGATTAGGGGTGGAATTTCTAGCGGTGGGATTGCGTGGTTTGGCCTAGGAGGTACAGGGTTCAGAGCGCCAATAGGATGACCGCTGAAGCTGAAGTTTAACGCAGGTCCCAGCAGATTGCTAGCGCTACTAGAGGCACTGCTGACGCCACTAGTATTGCTCAAACTGCCAGCGCAGCTCAGTCCAGATCCACTGCTGTTGGTACTACTGCTACTGGAACTACTACTAATACTGCTACTGCTGCTCGTACTACTATTTCTGGTATCACTGCCACTGCTTTTCTGTTGGTTGTTATTATTGTTGTTGTTCGTTCCATAGATGGAAGCATACGTATTTCCTAGAGACCTTCTGAAGTGTTCCTCGATAAAAACATCACAATTGACCGGAGACAGATTGTCGCCCACAGAACTTTTTATTACTATTTCACCTGTAATACAGAGTTTTTTTTACGTAATGCTGTCTCAATCAATGATTAAAATCCATCATTCTTACCGTTACTGTGCATGCTACTGATGCGTTTTTTGATAGGCGGTGGGGGGGCTTTCGTGATGACACTAGGTCGCATATTGAGACCTCCTGCAGCATCCTGTGAATCAGGCGAACCTGCTGCCAGAGGAACCGTGCTCGTTGCTACGTTTGGTGGCATTGCGGCAACTGCCAAAGGGGCTGCTCCGATTGATGGTGGTTGCCGGTCCGAGGAAGACGAGTTCTTTCGACGAACTGTCATATCAAGCGGCGTTTCGGGATCGATGTCCATTGGCGAAGGCGATGACTGGGCCAAAGGTGCCGGTCCCGATGATGCCACAAGGGCCTCATAGGGGATCCGATCGACCTTGACCGGAGCCTCCGGTTCTAGGGTTAAATTTTTTAAATGTAATTAGGTTTGACTCTTGATACACAAGATGAAGAAGATAAGGATAAAATTGAATTTTATCGCAAACTAACGATTATTCAAAATTTCAGTCCGGAAATTCTTCAACCCTTTGTTTCATAAAGTTACAAATTTGCAATATTTTTTTTTCTTGATGCACTCCTTATTTCCAACTGTTTAATGATTTAAAGAAAAAAGTTGAAATGAAAGGTCTACAAGTCATTCGCTTATTTTCTGGTTCAGAAATCAATTTTCTCTACAGCCACTTCGTCTTATCTACCAGAATCGGAACAATTTAAATTTTAAAAACATTCTTAGCAAAAGCCCTTCAATTGACTGCTTTTCCGGAAATTCTTTGATTACCGGAGCTAAAACAATCTCCTAATAATCTTCAAATAGAGCAAAGCCTTGGAAATATGTTTTGAACCTGCAAACTCATCATTACAAATTACGACCGAAACTCACCTGGAAGTCTGTTGGCCCCAGAGCCCGGGTCTCCGATCATATTCAAACGGGTTTGCACTAACTTCTTCAGGTTGGCAGCTTTTGTGGTTCCGTTTCCCAAGAAAAAGGTTCCTCCTCCTACTCCACCCAACGGAAATCTACTTGATCGCTGTTATTCCTCCGAGTAAAATTCTTTAGCACGATAGTTGTTTTTGTTATTCTGGATTTCGTCTGAAGCGTTTAACACCAGTAGGCCTAAGCTTCAAAACAGCGCCTAATCGATGCGTGTTAGGATCACGTCAATTGGAATCGTCCTCCTTGAGCAGGTAATCGTAAAAATACGCTTTTCGGAAGGAAAATAATGACTATTTTCCAGTCAACAACATGCGAGCGAGCCAAAAGGTAAATCAAAATGTCAAAAACCAATCTGCTTCTTCTTACTTCGGTTCGGGTATCCAGTCCGAGTTGTACTTCTCTTTTGTTGGATGGTGCCTGACGGTATTGTTGTTGTTGCTTGAAGCGTTCGATCGTTGCGCTGCGATCTTCAGCAAGGGTGATCTTTTCGCTCCCTCGATTGCACCTTTTCTTGTCTAGCTTTCTTTTGTCTGTTTGGAAGGGAAATTTCTTTTCTTTACCTTTCACTAAACAAAATTAGTTCGAATGATGCCACTAACCTTACGATTTTAAGTATCTATCCAGTAAAACGATGCGTAACACTTTACCGGACCTCGGTTGCCGATAAATTCGAATTAATTGATGGTAATTTTGCCAGTTTTTCGCAATAACTTTTCCGAGCTCGAGTTTGAGACAACGAACCTCTTTGGTTTTTGAAAGGGACTGCTGGTGCGGGCGGTGATTGTTTTGTTTTCTCTTTCTGTCGTGCGCGGATCCCTGGTATGATAGAGCGAGACCACCAGACCACTCAACACGCGAGTTGGAAACGCAAACTTTGAAGGATCGCAAAGTTTGTTTTCGTTCGAGGTTTGCATTGAACGCACACATTCACTAAGGTGGTCCAAATTTTTTACAACTATAATTTAGACTCATTAGTCAGTTTTTGATAGAGAATTGAGAGTAAGAAAAAAAATAATGTATGCTTTCCTTCTATATCACGCTCTGTGAGACAATTAAAATTTTCATCACTTATCCTGTTGAATCATACTCATTCCAATGAAATAAAATAAGTAGGTACTCACATGACAAAATGTAAAATAATGTAAATTTATTCTAAAGTAATATAGAACAAGGAAGTCGTTTGTTAAAAAAAGTCAATACAATTTAAACAGGTCAACATTGGATCGATTGCCATTTCTAACATCTTAAAAAGCACATTTTCAACAATATTTATCTATTGACTCATTCACTAAAAAAAGAACGGCAAGGCTGTTGAAATTACTTAACAAGAAATTTCAAATTTATTTGAAATAGAAAATATTAAAAAAAAGAATAATTGTGTGTCATAATCGTTTCAAATATTTGCGTCCTGATTTTCAGAAATGCAACATAAAATCCGCGGGTCGCAGACTTTCTTTTGCGCAACATAATCTCCCTATAGAAAAATGATCTTCAAATACTGGCCTACTTGGCCAGACTTTAGAGACCTTCGTATTATTCGTAGCGTTGCGATGTGGTCCACACATAATCATCCGTTCCGGAATCCAGCTTGTTGCTGTTGTTGAATCCAGCTTGCTGAGTGCGGCGTCAATCTTCTCCTGGTTCCTGTTCCTGGAACAGATCAATGTATGCCCCGGCAGTTACAATACTCTGTTAGGTCTCCTTTTTTTGGGACCTTCACATTTGGGACCTGCATCCAGTCGGCTGGAAATGTTGCAGTGTCAAAGATGTCAGCGAAAAGACGGTGCAACAATTGTGCTGACAAGGCGAATCCAATACGCCGATTTCTTATAGGGTTCTCTTTTATGAATCGTACTGTATACTAGCTTCGTTCAATCGGAGATAGAAATTGGTTTCAACTGGTTTTTGTCAACTGGTATTTGTTCAATGAGCCAACTTTTATTAGAACTGGCATAAGGATTAATCCAAAACTGATGAGATTTGGATCCAATTTGACGGAGTTCTAAACCGTTCGACAGTGAAAGGAAGAGGAGTGGGGTTTCCAGTTTTCGCACTGGACTGGATCTAATTTATTTGGTCCAATTCTTGAATAAATTAGACCCGAGAATAGATCACGAGTAAAGGAGCTCTAAAGGTGATCAACTGTCAATCCATTTCTACTTATTTCGACCCGTTTCGACCAAACGTCATTGAACAGACTTGAGGCGCCTGCACAATAGCACGTCGGACGTAGCGTCGCGTCAGCTGTCAACGACGCGACGCACTGGAATTTATTTGCAGCACAATACAGCGTCCACTGACGCAATCTGATCCCTTTTGGAATAATAAGCATGCAACCCTGCTGTAGGGCTGCCTTTAAAACTGCTTGGTTTTGCTCGATTGGAATATGACACTGACAGAAAATCGAAAATTCCAATCGTGACATTTCGTCTCTTTGTTTACTATAGGCTCGTTACGCTGCTGTTTAGAACAAGTTTAGCATTTTAGTACAATGCTGTTACGCACCATTGTGGTGGCTCAAACGGAACATGGTATCCCCAAAATGAAATGTCAATGCGACCCTGTCGCGACGCGACGTCCGACGCAAGGCGTGTAAAGCTTTAGGTGTGTTCTTATACCAATGCACGGAATCGTCCATCTTTTCCTCAATATGCATCCACCCGTAGCTGGAGGCACTCTGGTCCGACGGGCTATTGCGCCTTTACTGTAAATTCGTGTGAGCTTCGTGAGCAAAGAGAGCCAAGGTGAGAGTGAGGAGAGCAAAGGCACCATTTATGTTGACACATGGCGAAGGCATTGGATAGAGCGTGACACGCTATTAATATAAATACAGTTAGGCTGAACGTTCGAATGGGATGAACTGTACTGCACCTATTCGCATATGAGTCCCATGTGTAAAAACAGCAAACCGAGAAAAACGCTTGTTAAGTTTGAAACTTGTTTTCCAAAAAACAAACGTATGCATTATTTGTAGGCAAAACCTATCAATAGTTCGGATAGAAAACACTTCAAAGAATACTTTTGTTTACTTTTGCGCTAATACTAACTAAAAATTACGGAGAATTTACAGTAAAACACTCATGTGACTCATATGCGAATATTCTTAACCCTCGAACAGAGATTATTTGCAAATGAGTCTCTGGTGCTAAAGTTATCGGCAAGTGGCAAGTACTTTTCTAACATCTTTTTTCATTTGTTTACCATTCTTTTTGATGACAGAGGAAAGTTATCGAAAGATCTTGATTCCATACTGATTTCAATCAAGGTTTTTTAACCAAGTGGGATGTGTTTTCCAGTGTTTTTCCAAAACTTTGTTTTCATTCGTTTGAAATTGCTGCGAATTCATCATCATTTAATTCAATGTGTGTTACGGATACGTAGATAACACCGGCCAAAAGTCTGCTGGATTCAAGACAAAGAAGGAGATTTCTTCCGGGAACATCTTCCTAGGTAATAAACGAAAACAGTGGTCTTGATATTGTTTTGCATATAGAAAAAAGTAATGAAAAAAGTTTGTACCACCCACCCTTTCACATCTTATGCAAAAACTACGAAAGGAATACAGCTTTCAACAAATTACTTCAATATTTTGTTCTAAAAAACATACATTTTAAGTCGTTGTAAATAAGTGCCTTTGAGTATGCAAATAGTAATCAATATGCAAAAAATTAGGTATAGTACAAAAGTATTTTAAAAGAAAATTTATAATTGTCATAAAAGACACATAACCTCCAAGACAGTAACAGTATTTGATTACATTGAAATATCTCTGTGCCACCTCTGATAGCACGAAATATAAACAGTAGAATCGAGCTACCATTTTTATCAAAAATCCATTTAAAAATGTTTTTAATCATCGCAATATATCGTAAAGCTATGCAATTGACTTCTCTGGCAATTTTGAACTTACCAAAAACGTCGATTAAATAAAATAATCAATTAAATCCATATAAGATCCGAGCTATGCGCCTTAATGATTTGCAATACTAGAGCAAAAGGGTTTGTCAATGTTTTTCGTTTAATTCGAGGTTTCACTTATCTGAGGGACAACGCGGGAGCTAAAAAACCAGGACCCGGATAAGCGGGGTTCTACTGTTTAACGTTTCTGCTGACTTTTTGGATAAATGATCTCTATGTACTCGTTTTGGTGTCGTGGGATATGGTAACCCTAACCCACCCGATCACACATTAGATCGTCGAAATTACCCACGAAGGAATCATCCTGACCGAAGACTGAGCTATTAAGTTGTTCATCGGTTGATTTTTGTCGAAAAAATAATTTTGGTTACCAGTTTCTTATTAATGTTTTTTGTGGCTAAGAACCAGATTTCTTCGGAATCATTTTGCAACTATACGTTCAATTTTTATGTAAATTAATGTTTTAAGCATTAAATTATTGATTTACTTCATTTTCTATCTATCCTTTCCTTCAATCGTAAGCTCTGGCGCTGAATTTTGGTTATGGGACTCATATGCGAATATTTTTCACATGGGACACATCAGGGGTCTTATTTTTTTCGAAATTTTGGGAACAAACTTCGAACAACACTTCGACCAGAACAGCCAAGCCAAGCGGCCACAAAAATTTCAGGCGACGCCAAAAAAGTCAAGTGAAACGTAGTGAAGAAAAGTGCACATAGATTTCATTTTTATACGCGCCACGAAAAAGTCGTGAAAATAGTTTTATTTATAGTTAAGGGAAGAGATACAGTTAAAATTAATAAATAGTAATAGTTCAATATAGAGAAAAATAGTGCTAGATGGTTAGAAATAAGGAAGAGAAAAAATAGTATTAAAGTAGTCAAGGTAAGTTTCTTCATCAGTATAAATAATATAGGACTGGACAAATGACTGAATGACAAAAATGACGGACTCAGGAAAAAATGACGAAATGACTAAAAAGCCACCAGATAAAAACCTCACAGAAACGGAATTACCAGAATTACCTCTATCAGACGAAGATATGGAAGATCCGCCATTTTGTGGCTTTGAAGAAATCCCGCAAGCAAAGCCAACGAACATGTATAGGGAAACGACCACTCACAATCAGGAAGATCACACTAACAAAAATAACCAAGAAACATCACAAACACCAAACCAAAAACGAACACTGGCAAGAACAAGGTCACACAGTTTGGAAAACAAACACAACACAAGATCAAAGCTACCCAAAAATGAACAAGCACAAACACTTAATGATGAACAAACTGAAAGTGAAGGTTCGGTACACAGGAGCACAGTAAGAAAAACTAAAAACAACGATCAAAATTTGTCGGAAAATAATATGGATCCAAAATGGATTAAAAATGAAAAATATAATATTATTTTTATTGAACCTATATCAACGAAAGAAAAAAGTGATTTATTACTAGAAGCTATGGTAGTGGGTAAGTTTCTTCACGAATTAAATCTTAATCAATTCTCGGAAATTAAAAAAGCGGGGAAAAATCGATTCAAATTAATTTATACACCCAAAATAATTTTCACTTAAAAATTAAGTGACATCTGTAGTAAATTCTCGCCATACGTAATTTCATTTGAATTTTAAGTGATGGGTCAAGTGAATTCACTTAAGTGACCGGTCAAGTGAATTACACTAAGACGTTCGAGTGAAATTTATCTGAGTTTCTAAGTAAGTTTCTAGTTAATTATCTCTCGCGTTTTTAAATAAAAGAACATTTATAAAACAGCACTACGATTTCAAATACTTACATTACGCTTTCGCCATAAATTTATGGCGAAAGGAAAACTCCATCGTAATCCCAAGGCAGATCGGTTACTGCGGATAGTGTAGTGCGACTTCTAAATCATCCCTGCTGCAAACCAGAAAATCTGTCCCGTTCAACCCACAAGCTGGAACATGATAACACCTTTAAACAACTTTTCCTTACATCACGTTTAACACAAACTACCGCCAAAATCGCCTATTAAATAATTGGGAAAATCCAAATCCAGCATAAGCTTTAAACGCTGCTCTTTAGAATTTGCCATTTTGAACTCTGAAAATAAACACAATTAAAACCCGACATTGACTTGAAATTCAACTGATGGGGAAGTGAATATTTTTTTAACACTTCAAATTCAAGTGACGACTGAAGTGAATGTGGATGAATTCACTTGAAATCTAAGTGACTGCCAAGTGAAATGTATATGTCGCACTTGAATGGAAGAAAATCACTGGATCCTTGTTTTTAAGTGAAAAATCATTTGTATTTTAAGAGTGAATTTGGGTTCAGTGTAAACATCCTAAAGACACTGAAAAAATTTTAAATTCAGTTCAAATTTTGAAGAATAATAATTATAGAGCGTTTATTCCTAAAATGCTCCTAGAAACAATAGGAGTAATTAAAAATATTCCCTTAAATATAACAGAAGAAGAAATTTATCAGCAAGCAATTTCAGAACAGAAGATTTTAAAGGTAGAAAGAATAAAAAAAATGGTAGAGAAAAAACTTCAAAAAACTAAATCAATTAAAATTACGTTCGAGGGACCACAGCTTCCAAGAACAGTGCAAATTTATGGATTTTACACCACACCGGAGATTTATATATATCCTATAAGGATTTGTAAGAAATGTTGGAGAATTGGGCACAAGGAATCTGCCTGCAATGGCAAGAAAACCTGTGTAAATTGTGGGATGTTGGAAGATGAAGAACACTCAACAGAATGTTATAACAAAAAACCGATTTGTAAAAATTGTAAGGGCGAACACCAAGCCAATTTTAAAAATTGCCCGGAGAAAAATAGAAGACAACAAATAAACAAAGCAATGGTCGTTAATAAAATGACGTTCATTGAAGCAGAGGAAATATATCCAAGATTCTATAAAGCAAACAGATTTTCCGCGATTGAATCTACCGACGAATTCCCTAGTTTGGAACGTCCAAGTAGGTATCAAAAAGGTTACAGGCCAACAGCAACCAATCCTAATCCAATAAATTACCAAAAAATTATAAATCAATATAATCAAAACAAACAACAAAAAATAGATAACGTTAAAACTCAAAAAAAACTTATAATTGGTGAGCAATACATACCGCAAGTAAAAATTATATCAAACAACCCACAGAAAACTACAGAATTCGAGAAATTTAAAACAGAAATTATGCAACAAACAACAACAAAACTCATGAACTACATAAAAGATAAAAAAACAGACAACACATACAGTGAATCTGATATACTAGAAATTGAAATTGGGACAACAATCAACGAAATATTTAACGAATTAATCAAACAATATACAATAGAACAAAAACAAAAGTAAAAAGTTAAGAAGAAACAGAAATATGGACATATTCAAAGAAAATTTAAAAATATCGCAAATAAACATTAATAGTATAAGACCCCAATTGAAAAGAGAAACAATTAAAAAGTATATAAAGGAAAACGAAATACATATTTTTTTGTTGCAAGAAATCTGGATAAAAGATTCAGAAAAATATAAATTTTTAAACTACAAATTCTTGAAAAATTGCAGAGAAGAAGGATACGGAGGAGTGGGAATTTTGATTCATCCGCAAATAATCTATGAGGAAATAAAAATACCTAATGTGAATTTAGAAATAATGGCAGCAATAATTAAAAATATTAAAAAACCAACTATAGTCATTTCAATATACATAGCACCAAATATTTCAATAGATGAAATAAAATTATCTCTTAAAAATTTATTTGAATTTATTAAAAATAGTCAATTACCAGTAATTCTAGGAGGTGACCTAAACGCACATCATCCATTATGGGATAATAAATGTGACAGAGGCGATCGAAGAGGAGAATTTATTCATGATTTATTATATGATTATGAAATGATATCATTGAACAATGGTAGACCAACACGTTGGGAAGATATAAGTCAAAACCCATCAGCAGTAGATATAACATTTGTTACAAATGATATAGCTGGTAAAATAAACTGGAAAATTTCGGACAACGACATAGGTTCGGACCATAAACTCATTGAATTGGAAATATATGAATATAATAAATTAAATAATAAACATCCAATCACACTAATAAATAAAGAAAAAGCCATAGAAAATATTAATAAAATCGATTACAACACTATAGAAAACGTAGAAGATTTAAATAATAAAATAGAAATAGCTATAAAAGAATCAATATATACAATTAATCCAAAAAGTAAAACTCAAATCAAACCATATTGGAATGAAGAAGTCAAAAAAAGCTACGAGATTAAAAACAAAAAACACATAATTTTTAGGAGAAATCTGACATTAGAAAATAAAATAGAATATAAAAAAGCGGAATACAAATTTAGAAAAACACTGAAAGAGGCTATAGATAAATATAGAAAAGATATGATTGAACAAATAAATGAAGATACAGATGTTAAAGAAATGTGGAATATAGTAAAACGGATAGAAGGAAACTTTAAATACAAAGAAAATACAGAAATTATTATAAATGAAGATTTGGCTATGAAATTTATGGATATCAACTTTAAGAAAGAAACGACAACAGCATTCGAATCGACTAATTATGAGATAGGAGAAGAAAGAATGGTAGGGAAATTAAGTATAGAAAAAATGATAAAAGTAATCAGAGAGAAAAAAGATAAATCAGCAGCGGGCGAAAACAGACTCTCGTATTATATGCTGAAAAGAATAGATAATAATTTACTTATCAGAATTTTGGAAATTATAAATAGAGTCTGGATAGAAGGTAAAATTCCAGAAAAATGGTTATCCATCAAAATTATCCCAATTTATAAACAAAATAAAGACAAACTGTCACCAACGGCGTATAGACCGATTTCATTGATAAATATTAACTTAAAGATTATAAATGGCATTTTAAAAGAAAGAATAAACATTTTTCTAAATGAAAAAAAATGTTTACCGGAATTCTCTTATGGATTCAGAGAGGGATATTCATCAATTACTTGTGTGAACCATTTGAATTCAATAATAATGGAAGAAAAGAGAAAGAAAAATCGCTCCATCTCAATTTTTCTAGATCTAAGTAAAGCATTTGATTCAGTAGATGTAAATATACTTTTAACAAAATTAGATGAAATAAAATTGCCCTTGAAAATTATCGAATGGATCCAACAATATTTACTTAACAGAAAAGTTATTTTAGAAACAAACGAAAAAAAAATTGAAAGAGAAAACAATCAAGGACTACCGCAAGGTTGTCCACTTTCACCAATCTTATTCAATATTTATACGATGAAATTACATGAAAATACTGAAAATAATGTCTCGCTTCTACAATTCGCGGATGATTTCGCTCTAACAATAAACGGAGAGTCGATAGAAGAAGTTGAAGAAAAAGGAAACTTAGAATTTAACAAACTTGCAAAAAAATTAGAAGAATAAAAATAGAAATAAATCCTGATAAAACGGCAGTAATTTTATTCAATCCAAAAATTAATGAAAAAATAAATATTAGTATAAATAACAAAACAATCAAACAAGTTCAAAATCATAGATATTTGGGTTATTTTATGGATGAAAAACTCTCGAATAAGTGTCATATCAATTATCTGAACAACAAAATTAAAAAAAGAATAAATGTTTTAAAAATAATATGTAAAAAGAAAAATGGAGCACATCCGAAAACAGCTCTGAAAATAAACCGAGCAATAATTAGATCACAGATCGACTATGGAATAACTATTTACGGGAAAGTAGCAAAAACAAATCTGAGAGCTATAAATTCGACATATAACGATTCAATAAGAACGTGTCTAAGACTTTTAAAATCTACGCCAATTAATGTACTATTCGCCGAGGCAGGAGAAATACCAATTAGGCATAGAGCCTCGTGGTTGGCTAAAAAGGAAGTAATAAAATCATTCGTAAATAAAAAACCGATCGTTAAAATATTGGAGCAATTTCTAGAAATTGAAAACCTCCCAAAAAACATCACTTTCTTAGAAAAAATGGTATATGAACATAAATGTATTATAACATCAACAGAAGCAAAAAAACATACTCAAACAGAGAAAGTAGAATGTACAATAGAAGATAAGATAAAAGGAATAGAAAACAAAAATGATCTAAGCAAAAACGTAATCAAAATTATCGTGAAAGATTATATGGAAAAATATTACAAAAATTATAACAAAATCTATACTGATGGATCTAAAATAGATATCAGTTGTGGAATAGGAATCTACAACGAAAAATATGATGAAAAGATAGAATATAAAGTATGTAAGGACCTCTCTATCATGAACGTGGAGCTTATGGCCATGAATATAGCGATAGACATTATAAATACAAAATCGGATACCCATTTTGTAATATGCACAGATTCTAAATCGGGTTTACAATCATTGAAAAATAACAAAAAAATTGAAAATAACTTCATACTATTCGAAATCATGGAGAAAATTGGGAAAAGTAATAAAAATATAAAATTCCAATGGGTACCGGCCCATAAAGGAATAGAAGGAAATGAAATAGCGGATAAATTATCAAAATCAGGATGCACTAGTACAAATATATTCTACACTAAAATTCCTCTTAATGATGCTATGAACCTAATAAAAGAAGAAACGATAACTGCTTGGAACGAGGAATACAAAAAAATATCGACTGAAAAAGGGAAACAACATTTCAAAATATTAGAAAATGTATCGCTAACACCATGGTTCTATAAATATAATTTAAATACACAACAAACAATTACCTCAGGAAGACTCAGATCATTCCACACACTAACTAAAGACAGACTTTATAGCTGGAAACTAGAAACAAATAACAAATGTGACATCTGCGGAACAACAGAAAATGCGGAACACTTATTATTTGACTGCTACAAATATTCACACAACAGAGTAAATTTTCCGAATCTAATAATTTATGATGACGCTACTGAATTGATAAAAAAAGCTGATGAAGAAACCTACAAAGAAATAACAAAATTTTTAAAAATAAATAAAATATCTTTCTGATCTATACCTGACAGCATTATTACACTCAAATCTCAAAATAATAATTCAAAAAGTTTTTTTTCTAAATAAAAACTGTATTTCCGAACATTAAAAATAAATAAAACTCGAATAATAAATAAAAAGAGGCACGTTGAGCCCAATGTGCACGTAATTCACGGTTTGACAAGACTTGGCAACATAGTTCGCCCATGAACTGGCCATAAAGAAGAAGAAGAAGAAGAAGAAGAAGAAACTTCGAACAAAAACTTGTTTTATAGGTAAATTGGAGCACAAAGAAGCGTTTTCAATCGATAACTCAAAAACGATGAAAATGCACATGGGACTCATATGCGAATAGGGGCAGTGTATGTAGTGTATACTATACTGACTATACTATAGTTTGTAAATGTGGGGGTGTTTCCGAGAGAGAGAATTAAGCGTGATGTACCTGCTGCATAAGCAAGCAGGCTTCTGTTTACTGAATGAAGGGAGAGGAAGAGTATGCTGCTGGCCAGAGTAGCCAGAGAACGCTGCTTTACTGCTGCTGCTGGTGTGTTAACCACACATTCCACCACTGTTCTTGACAGTAGCGAGCGCAGTGAAAAAATATCTCTCATTCACATTGGAAAGTAAAACTTGCCATGTCCGAAAGAAAAAAAAGATTACTGCTAAAATTTTCGATCCGCTGTTGAATTAGGCACGGTTTGGTGTTGTTCTTTGCGATGCTTTCTGCAATTACATTGGAGTAGCATTTAGAAGATCATGTTGATTGGTGTATGATAGTCGAAAGTTTCCAACCACAGGAAGTAAAGCAATTTGGGCGACAAAAAAATGTCAGTGGATTTGCAGAAAAATCGAGACTCCATCCTCGGGGCATGGAAGCTGGTGGTGGATACAAAGAGCCCCACAAATTGGGCCCTGTTTACCTACGAGGGCCAGACCAATGTGCTGAAACTACAGGAAACCGGTGAAGATGGAATAACGGAATTGGCAGCCGAATTTAATTCGGGCAAAATACAGTACGGGTTTGTACGGATAGATAACCAGGAAACCGGAATTGCAAAGTTCGTGTTCATCAATTGGCAGGTATGGCGCACCTTATCTTACTTATTATATAGTTGGTCTACCCTTGGGTTAACACTCGTCGTCTTAACTATCGCTGCCAACCGGCCCGATAGTGATACCAAGATAAGATAAGCTTCAAGTTTCTTTTTCTGTTTACACTATGTATGGTGTCTTTCTCTTTTAGGGTGAAGGAGCGCCGACTGCTCGCAAAGGAACCTGCGCCAAGCACGTACGAGATGTGACCAATCTGCTGAAAGGAGCCCACATTACGGTGCATGCCACAAACGAAGACGACGTCGAGGAGGCCCGGATTCTCGAAAAGTTGCAAAAGGTGGTCGTTAACGATTTCAAGGTTAAAGATTACTCACAGGCTAACGGTATGTTGATTGCTTTTGTCCACCACCCCACTTCATTGATACAATTAGAATAACAGAAACCAGTAGTGTTGTTAGTAGGCGGGGCGACTCTATAGTAAGTGGGTTAAAAGTCGGTAAATTCAAGTGAGGGAAAAATAAACATTAATAACTTTCAATTAAATAGCTCGGTCATACTGTGGTAGTGACAGTATGACATGTGCGCCGCTGTTTCCCCAAATATAGAAAAAAAACAAGCGACGGTTCGATAAGTAACGGTTTACCGAACGATGTCCGTACGTGAGACAAAACACAACTATTAGTCACCAACCACACTTATTTCTTTTTTTTTCTGGTGGTCAACTATTGTCTTTGTTGTTGTAAGAAAACAAACTGTTAGGCCCATTGAACTAAACGGAAATCATGAGAGCGAAAAAAGTTTCAAAGTGAATTACGAATTTCGCTGATTTACATTTTGTCTTCCGCCACTACTGGGAGAGCACGCTTCAGTAAAGCTGATGGACTTTTCTTTCGACCAGCTCAAAAATTAAAATACCGAGGGAATTTTGCTCAAAATTAAATTATCCGAGAAATTTTGCTCAGGAACACTCTTCAGCCAGATGGAAGAACTTATATACTTAGGTACCTAAACATTTCTTATAAATTTTTCCCAATCTATTTCCCAAAAGTAAAAAGATGAACAATATGTATTGTTAATTTAATTGTTTTAATGTTTAACCTTCTGAAAAAAACTTGTGCGTCTTTAGCCAAAAAAAACTGGAATCCTACAACGGATTAAGTTCTTCTCTTCAGAAAACTGAGCGGATTGAAATTTACGTTAGTTGAAAATAATGAAAATTGGGTCTTTTACTTGTTCAATATGATGAAAGTGGATTGAGATTTCAGCTTATGTGAGAATAAATGCAGCAGATTGAGAATTGCTGATGAAAAATGAAACAAACGAAATGAGCATCCTATTACACAGTTGGAAATATGATGAAATCGGATTGAGACTATACATTGATACATCGAATTGAGACTTCTACTTACAAGAAACTAGGAACAGTTGATTTAGACTTTAGTTGATCAGTTTTATAAGGTTCTGCAAGTACGCTGTAAAGCTTTGCTAGAAATTACCTAGTTGTATGAAGTGTAAGAAGGGCTGTAGTGTAAACCAGATAAAATTCTGGAAAATGGATTTTTGCAAGATGTTTTTTTTTAATGACCCAGTTCTATAAAGAAGCAATTTTGTGTAGCGTCAGAATAGTTGTGGGAAGCTGACGCTAAAAAGCAATGTAGGTGGAAAGTTCAAGAGAAATTTACAGCCTAGAGTATGCAGCGTAGAATAGTGAGCGATCAGAAACGAATACTTCATTAACAAAATAATTGATCAATGAAGAGTGGAAACAATTTAATGCGAATGCGCCCACTGTTCGATGCTTCGTAGTTAGAACAGAAGATAGGAGAACTATATTGTCGATGACGATGATGAAGATGATTAGGAATGAAACACCATCCAGATCGAAAATCCATAACACTAATAGAAATCAGAGGTGTGGATCTAGACTTTATTTTATGAGAAAGTCTGCGTATGAAGATTTGCGCTTTCGAAAACAATAGAAGCAGATTGAGACTTCAGCTTATTAGAAAATTAATTATAGCACATAACGACTTCCGCTTTTGGAGACAAAACAATAAATTCAGATTTCTACTTACGACTGGATTAAGACTATGTACTGTTATTTCAAAATTGTGCAAGCGGAAGGAGACTTCTACTTCTATAAATGAGTCAACTAAAAGTATTTGATATACCGAAACATAAATTAACAAATAGCCCTTTAATGACCCCAATCAGACTTGCAGAAGAACATCAGTATTGATAAAGTTCGAAATTTTTGTAGGCCAACCACGGGTTTCATCACTAACCAAAATGTGGAATTCGGTTATAATTGGTAATGTGTGTGTGTGTATTGTTATTAAGCTATTATTGCTGTTGCAAAACGTGTGAGGATTTCTTTTTGAGGGTTAAGGTGTTGCGCTTGAAGAGTTCATTTCATAGGTACTCGGAAACAGAAAACGATTTGGTAATTTTTGAAATCTCAATGGTCTGAGACTTGAGCGTGTGTTGTTTCTTTGCTTCGTTTTTTTCCCCAAAATCATTCATTAACATGTTCATCATTATTAATATTGTTATTTTTTCTTGTAGATGCTCCCAAACCAGTGGGTACTAACTACAACCGAGTGATCCCTACGAAAGAAATAAATGCCACGGAGCGAGATGAATTCTGGCGAAAGGAAGAGGAGGAAGAAAAGAACCGTCTTCAGCTCGAGTACGAACGGAAGTTGAACGAAACGGTCCAGCTGGAGGAGGAACGTCGACGAAGAGAAGAGCGAGAGTTCGAGAAGCGTGAGGCGAACGCTGAAGTTCCTGCTAGTCCCGTCAAGGTCGAGCGTGATCGAGAGATCAAACAGGTTGTGGAAGCCAGTGGAAAAGTAAGCTCGGCTAAGGCTCGCTTTTTGAATAGCACTGCTCAACTTAGTCCAACTCACATTCAGCAGCAAGTTGTTCCGGAGTTGATCATGTCTCCCGTCTCATCCAACGAGGAAGAAAGCCTCATCAATGAGCTGAAAGCAGGATTGGAAGCCGAGCAACAAAATGGACAAAACAACGGTGCTGAACCAGCGACTGAAGAAAATGCTGCTGCCGCACAAGAATTTTTCGACCCCAATGCAACGATCGATCTTTCCGACGAAGAAAATATGATCCGAGCTAGGGCTCTGTACGACTACCAAGCGGCTGACGATTCGGAGATTAGCTTCGATCCCGGAGACATTATTACGCACATTGACCAGATCGACGAAGGCTGGTGGCAAGGCCTGGCCCCGGATGGTACTTACGGACTGTTCCCAGCCAATTACGTTGAGCTGCTCTAAATCTGAAATGCAATTCGAATCGAAAATCATCACACATCACACGGTTTACGTCACATTTTTAAACGTCGTTGTGGATAAATCCTTAGTTGTAAAATTTTATCACTGACACTGGACGTCGTCAATCGTCGTTGTGTATTATTATTCAGATAATGTGTAACTATAATTATATATTCTAGCTATATATAAATAATAACTTGACGCATAGGCCTCTCCGTTAAACATCACGCAGCGGTGAATTCAATTCACGGTGATATGAAATGCAATTTAAACAGCCGTTAAAACCTGTTATCATTATTAAGACCTAACGTATTCTTGATTTGTTTACTCGTGTAGCTATATCCCATTTTCCATTAAAGTACATTAAAGTTTCAAGCGCATTGTTATTAGGTTTAGGATGAAATATTTGGAGTTCCAATAATTATCTGGCTGAACAAACAAAAAAGTAACGAAGAACGAAAAAAACACGACCGATCACAAATTTAACAATTCCAAAAATTAAGTGACCCTTTCATCAGAAACTAGTGTAGCTAATAAAATGGAAAATAATATAAATTGTGGGCTAGTTTATCTTTAGAAAGAAAAAATTTACATACCTTCATTGAAACTAAATTTTTCAATTTTTATTTTCCGGTTTTCAATTTTCTATTTTGTTTTTTCAGTTTTCAATTTCCAGTTTTTAAATTCAAATTTGAAATTAATGCAAATAAGAGTTTCTCAACATGGAAAATACTTTGCAGCAAAGGCAAATATTAAAATTATAAATCAAATTTTGATTAAAAAATTATGATTAAAAATTTAACATCATTCAAAATTCTTCAAAATTCCTCAGAATTTTTCATATATTTTAAAAAATCTTCAAAAAAATTTAATTTTTTTTAATTCTTAAATTTTTTTCTAAAAACCTTAATAAAATTATCGAAATTCTTTATTTTTTTCAAATTTTTTCATTTTTTTTAAATAAGCTCTTTGTAATAATTCTTAGTAATTAGGCCGGAACAAATTTCAAATCCTTCTTTTGTCTCTCGGAGTTGAATCATCGCAAGGGGGGGGGACAATAAAAATAAAGCAAAAAACTAATGAATTGGAAAAAATTGCATGATAGCTTGCATGCAATAAAATTACATGCTATATCATTGCACAAAACCCATAATTCAAGTAATTTTATGTCGATAATGTCAATGTCGATAATTATAATGTCAATCAAATCAAGAATACAAAAGGTTATAAAACTCTCAACTTCATCAATTTGTTTTTTGCTCATGTAATCTTTCTGATATTTGATAAATTTTCCGAAATTTCCCTAAACTGCAAACTTTATTTATTTCCTCCTTCGGGTTTTTCGGAAATTTCGAAGGGGGGGGGGGGGGGGGGGGTGTGACAAAAGAAGGAAGTGATATTTGTTTCGGCCTTATTCTAAAATCTTTAAAATTAGCCAAAATTCTTAAAAATGTTTTCAAAGTTCTACATTTTTTTTCTAATTTTTTCAAAGTTTTTTTTCCAATATTTTCATGAAAAATTCTCAATATTTTTCGAAACTCTTAAAAATTTTAAATAATTTTGTAAATTTTTTCTTAGGTAAAAAATTTTTACAATTTCTTTAAATTAATGAAAATTTTTAACAATGTTTTCAAAATTCTTCTAAGTTTTTCAGACCTCTTTTCATTTTTTACAAACTTTCAAATTATTCAAAGTTTTTAAATTTTTTTTGAAATTTTTCAACATTTTAAGATTTTTTTTAAATTTTTTTCGAAATTCTTCGAAAAGTTTCAATTTTTCCAAAATTCTTCAAATCTCTTAAAAATTAAAAAAGTTAAAAAAAAATAATTCAAAATTCTTCAAAACTATTGAAGTTTATAAAAATTCTTCAACATATGCCAAAATTCTTCAAATTTAAAAAAATTGAAAATTACAAAAAATTCTTAAAGATTCTTTCAACTTCTTCAATTATCCAAATTTAAAATATCAAAATTATCTAAATTTAAAATACAAATTTGAAATTTCCAAATTTAAAATAATTCAAATTAAAATTTGAAATTTCAATTAACTATTCATGTTTTCATGTAATATTTTTCAATTTTAGAATAAGTTTTAGATATTACAAACCACATTCTTGTTTAGATTTTCTGTAAATTCCTTTCTTTATAATGGAAACCTAATTTTTAACATTTAACTGAAATACTTAAACTGATAAATTTTAATTTTTCACTTAAAATATGTAAAAAAAAAACTTTTCATTGCATGTACGTTTTACAATTTAGAAATTTTCCATTTAATTTGTTAATTTCATGTCAATTCTAAATTTACGCTTTTTCGCTAAATTTCACTATTGTTTTTGCAAATTACACTTTTCTGTTTTTTTTTATCATAGGTTTGTTTATTAAGGCATTTAACTTAGGAAGTTTCATTTTTCCGAGTGTATCCACTTGATTATTCTATGTTGGTAGAAGAACAATCATGATTACTAAACTGTTACTAAAATCTTTAATATTGGAAGAGGGAAGAGGAGTGCTTAGGGTGGACTTTTGAGATCGGTTTTCCGTCTGGTTTCGGTGGGGGCTTCCTGTGCCCAAGTAATTTTAAGTTTTATAGCAGGCTTCTAGATCATGTTAAGCTTTCATAAGAGACTTGAAGAGTCTTACAAAACAATCAGTGTTACTTGGAGTGGCTTCGGTAGTTACTTAGGTTTCCGTCTTCCTGGCCAGCCTTCGTGGTGTTTGTCGAACCCGTCGAATGGGATGTTGCTCTATTAGGTAGACGAAACGAACGTTATTTTGTTTGTTCTAAAATTTACAAATTCTATACATAAGTATTCCAAAATAAATTTATTTAAATTTGGAAGTATCATTTATTTATGTTTTAAATTTATAATCTGTGATCTCGAAATGAGGATATAAAACTTTCAATTGAGAAGTATGAATTTTGACGTCAATTTTCTTATCAAGAATGTTATATGTTATTTTTTTTTGAATTTTGAAATTTTAATCTTGTTCGTCAAATATGAAGTTAGAATACATAAACCTTAGTTCTTTTAGAAATGGGACACTTTCTGGTAACGAATTTTCTAGTTATCGGACATAAAAAAATGTTGAAATCACCTTTTCGCCTGTAAAAAATATTATCCGAACTTATTTTCAAATTTTTAAAATGATGCGTTTTCGAGATATATACGATGCAAGAGAAAAAGAAAAAAAAATGTACAGTTTCCTTTCAAATTCATCATCATCAAAATCTAAAGTTGTCTAAATCGTTGTTTATTCAAAAAAAAATCTGTGCGTGAGTAGTGGAAAAGTATGCAAACACTGTCAAAAATCTCCACAAAGTTAAAATTATGCGTTAGATATGCGTTACATTATTTTTTTCAAATTTTGTCATCAATAATCATAAGATTACCTTTTTTTCCTTCATAGAAAGTAATTCGGTCAAACGAATTGTAGCATTCGTAACTGTCCAATTTCTAAATGAACTAAGTTTAAGTCTGTTTCTGCATATTAACACTTTATTCTTGATTCCTACACTTAATTCCTATTTTGAATTCATAATCGTGAATTCCGGTTTAGAATATGAATTCTGGATCTAAACTCTAAATCTCAATTTTGAATCTTTTTTCTGAGTTTTCAAATCTGTGTCGAATCTGAAATTGATTTCCTGATTTCTCAGCTTTTTTTTTTTTCAAATTCTGTACTTTTAAAACCTGACTCTAAATGTATTTTTTTTTGTGTTTTAATGAATTTAGTATGCACATGATTTAATTATATGAAGAAAATTTCCGAGCAAGCATTCCCGCATTGACCGTAAAACGGAGCACGGTGGGTCGGATTGCTTCCGTTGTTGTCTAAGGCAACACGCCGCGGCTGTTAGATCGATAATACTTTAGTGAGAAAATTTCATCCTGAAAATCCAGCCACAAATTCTAGTTCGTAATTGTTGTTAAACTGTTTTCCAGAAATTATGTTATATAAAACACTGGTTTAACTTAGTTGCTGCTAATAGCTGAATTCCCGCCATGGGAAATACGGAGAGTAATGTGACCAGTGGCGTCAAGAAGCAGGCCGGAGTGTCCACCCAGGCCCTGTACAAGTTTGTTAATCTGAAGGGCGGAGGACTACTGGTGGATATGATGAAACGGGCCATCCAAAACAAACAATACGCAGAGATTGATCACGCCATCAAGACCAAGGTGGAACCGTTTCTCTACAATAAGGGCAAAGGCAAGTACATTCCGGTGGCTCAGCTGGTTCTGCTGCGGAATTGCGATAGGCCTCGCTCGAAGCAGCTACCCGAGATAAGGGCCTTGGAAAATCCAGAGGAGGAGTTCGACATTGATGCTTCGTGTCCGGAGGTGAGCGAGGCGGAGTACCAGCGGAACCCGTCGGGGTACAGGGACGTGTGCTGGAATCTCAAGGTAAGGTAGCTGCCCGCCTAGAAGGTGGGGGCGTCAGTGAGAAGCTCAAATCTGGCGGTAAATTTGTGGGCTCACGAGTGAGAATGTTGGGGTGAGAAAAGTTTCTGTGAAAGTCAGTAGACAACTGTTGAATGGACCACAGATGTGGTACAAAAATCACGAATACCGCGTTGAGATTTCTTAATCGAATGCATAACTGAAGTTCTGAAAAAGACCTTTCAATCAGGGTTCACAATCTGAAGTGAAATTAATAATATAGATTAAAAACCAAAATCTGGAAAAACAACAGAATTAAATTTTAAACCAAAATAGAAACTCTAAATTCTAATGAAGATTTCTCATTCAAAATTTATAATAAATTTAAAACTTTTGCCTAGATCAGGTACATTGTTCCTCTGCTTCACTCACCGGTATTAAGATTTTGTTAAAATAAAGAGAATCTACATTCTTATGTAGAAATTGGCCAGAATGTGTAACCTAAATATGGTTAGTCCAAGACAGCAAGTCGAGCAAAAAATCCTTGGAACCGGTACATTATTAAGGGGTTTCTTACTGGATAGTAGACAATTTTCCCTTCAGATGATAATGGGGTTTTCTACCTTAGCTTTCTACTAAATAACTCCTCTCGGTGCAGGTACGGGGCTTTAGAACGTCCAGAGACGAGTTCTGTTTGATTCGCCTATCAAATTGGGATTAAATTAGTTGACTTCGTGATTAGATTTGACCGTATCGGTTATAGTTCCGGTGGCGAAGTCTAGCTAGATCAGGTCAATCAGAGTGATTAGAAGATTTAGGATCAAGTAACAAACATCAGCTGCGAGGGTGGTACGCAGCCTGAATGGAGAGATCGAAACGATGCGGTGGAACCTTTATTGAATTTCGCAAAAAGTTAAATTTTAATCGTTTGTGTTGCGCTGAAAGTAAAAAGTGTATCTGTCACGTTTCGTTTCGATAGTCGGACAAAATTAGACGGACTGGCGAGCCGAAGAACATAGCCTCTTTAACCACTCAAGAGATGGGAAAACCCAACATTAAATCAAAAATGAAAATCCAAGCGAAAACAAACAACACTTAATAAAAGGTTTCTCGAGCAACCAAGCGTCTCCATAAAAAAATGCACTGCTGTCATAGCAGCACTGTCATGGAAAATAACAGATAGCCGGTAGGCCGTTGCGTTAAACATCACTTGAAAGCTTTGTCTTTGTAGACTAGAGTCGTAGCGGAAACGGTCATGTCGAATTTCGAAAACGGATCAAATACTTTATGAAGTGTGCAAAATTTTATCGGTCTCGATCAACCCTCATCCGTTCTTGAGTGTCAATATGACAGTATTCGAAGTTTGGTGGCTTGTAACTTTTTTCAGACGCATCAAAAAATCTGGGACCGCCAATGAACTAATGCAATCCTTAGTTTTGCATCATTACTTTTTTATGAACGCTCCCTGAAATCCCAGACAAAAAAAAACTCCCATTTGGGATCTTGAGTGTCAATTTGACAATCCTCTTTTAAAACCGCTTTATCTCTCTTCTTTCTCAACCGATTTTTATTAAATTTATAGTATTGGAAACTGCGTACTGTTACTCAAATATGATTTTCAGACAATATTCAGCTACAATAATTTATTTTTACTCTATTCAGAGTTTAAGAAGAAAAATCCGATAAAACATGCTTCGAGACTATAGATCATAAAGGGTGATACGGTCGAAATTTGGTCAATATCAACTTGACGTATTTCTTTCAATTTTGCATTTGAATAACCTGAATTTTGCTCCTATTTTGATTTTGGAATTCACTCTTCAGTTGTCAAAATGCCGTCCAAGGAAGAAGGGCAGCGTACACCCATAGAAGAGGTTGCAGAAATCCAATGCCTATTTAGCACATCTCTGTGCCGATAATGCGCTGAAATGTGCACTGTGCCGAAGATGATATGTTTGAAAAACCGTAACTGGCATAAGGACTCGGCTCCCAACAAAAATTATGCATGACCACTACATTGAAGCGAAACAAGAAAAACATTTTATGGGATTTCCTTCCTATTGGATAATTCATCTCAGAAACAAGAAAATAAAAATATAAACTACAGCGCCTGTAGGGAGAGTCGAACTCAAATCATCATCTATATCGTCTTGCCAGTCAGTCATCCTAACCAGTGTACTATTTGAGCTTCATGCAGGACGAGGGATATTTGTCATAGGCTTTCTGTCACCGATCAATCACAAAAAAAAACGCACAGCGGCGGCTTCCCGGCGTTTGGCCGTCTTTCAAGGTAGTCCTTTGTCCTTTGTCGATGGTAACGGGAAAGGGAACGGGAGTGAAGGCAAAGGGAAACCCATTGAATGAGAACTGTGCTTTGCTTACTGCCTGCTATTACATACACACGCTACATATACACAGCTGCTAAAGCCGGGCAGCTTGGCCGGTGCTTGTTTGCCGGTGAATTGAAGGAATATATTCTTGTTGCTTTTGCTACATACACACGCACAGCTTAGCCGTGGTTGTTTGCCGGCGAATTGAATTGAAGGAATGTTTTTTTTTGTTGTTGCTTTTACTGCATACACACGCACTTTCGGCCGTGGTTGTTTGCCGGTGAATTGAAGGGATTGAATTAGAAGGATGTTTTTGTTGTTGCTTTTGCTACATTCACACGCACAGCGCTCGGTTCGCTGGCTGCCTGGTGTTGGCCGGTATTTATTTCTATCCTTCTTCGTCTTGTGATGCGATAGGGAGGGACGTGAAAGCGTTTTTATTTTGTTTCTTTCAGACATACGCAATTCGGTTAACTTGGGAGATTAATGCCGGTGGGCAGGGACCGACAAAAAACACAAACACAACACAGTACATATCGTGCAACACAAATCCTGAAGTGCTGACACATAATTTTCGTGTGCGACACTTCGGTTTGGCACAGCACTTCAATTGTGTTGTGTTTCATCAAATCAACACGACACAGTTTCCAGTTGTGTCGTGTCGAAAAGAACACAGTTGTGCTCAGCACGCAACACAGTGTGTTGTTACGAGCATGGCTATTTATTACCCGTCGCGTTTGACTGGACATAATTTCTTCGTATTTAACATGGAAAAGTTCTTCACTCACATTTTGTCGAGAAAGAAGCTTGAAAGCAAACGAAAAAAATCCATCCAGTTCGGCTGCTGGCTGGTAGGCAACAATGATAATCACATCGTTTCGGGACCGGCACACGAAAACACTGTGTCGTCAACTGTGTCGAATTTTGTGTCGTTGCAGTACTGTGCTATGTTGCGGCCGACACGCAACAAAAGAAGATCAACACAGACACAGCACAGTTTCGTTTCTGATCAGGCGGCGGCAACGCTATTCAAACCGTATGGAGCACATCTCTCAGATTTCCCCTCAGATTTCTCCTTTTTTGACAGATTTAAGCTTTTTTCTTCAGATTTGAGCTTTCATCTCCTATACTCTCAAGGCAAAAAAAGCTTAAATCTGAGGAAAAAAAGCTTAAAAACGAGATTCACGACCACTTATTTAAAAGATGTTGGTCACACGATACATAGATAAATCGTGTAAAGTTGCCGGGTCCTGTTTCTGATGTGCCGTGTCATCAAATTGTGTTGCACTTACTGTGTTCGTGCTGTTTTCGGTCCCTGCCGGTGGGAGCAAATCGAATCAGCACCGATCGCGTTATCTTCTTGTACCAATGATGCTATGTAATTGACTACACGCCATTGGCACAGAGGCTGAATTTTGGGTGTATCAAAGTTTTGCTCGCGCATCGCAAAAATCCGAGCTACTCGCACGCAAAGCTGGCAAAATCGCTAAAAGTTGCCAAATCAACCGTTACAAATGTAATTAAAGTGTTTGGGGAACGTTTGTCGACAGCCAGGAAGTCTGGATCGGGGGGAAATCGAAAACCGGAAGCCGCTGAGACAACAAAGAGAGTTGCCGGTAGTTTCAAGCGAAACCCTAACCTCTCTCTCCGAAATGCAAATAAGCTGGGTGTATCGTCTACAACCGTGCATCGAGCCAAAAAACGAGCCGGACTATCGACTTACAAGAAGGTAGTGACTCCAAATCGCGATAATAAACAAAATACGACGGCCAAAGCGCGATCCCGGAGGCTGTACACGTTTGGCAAGCCATCTGTACCTGTGGCTTGAAAAGCAGCATTTTCATAGCTTCCGGGACTGTCAACCAAGAAATTTACGTGAAAGAGTGTTTGAATAAACGTCTGCTGCCTTTCCTGAAGAAACACGGTACAAAATCTGATGGCAGGGGATAAGCGTATGGCCCGGCAATTCGGATTTGGAAAAGCGGAAACCTAACTGAATTTTATACTAATTAAACTTGAAAAAGATATTTAATTTGATTTTTTAAATAAACGATTTCACCGATTTACACGCGTTTTCCCTTGACCAATTTTTGACCGTATCAATATATATTTTGCGATCGGATCACGGGAAGGGGTTGCTCAACGAGCCTATGGTTTGTATGGGATTTTGAGACATTTTGTTCGGGAGGAACATAATAATCTAGTTTTTCATGAATAAATTTGGTCCCCTTCAGCCGGGGAAATATAAATTATTTTAAAGGAAAAGGACATTCACTAACAAGATAGATATTCTTGTGTAGAAACGAGCCTGCAATTGAGGGATTTAAGTTAGGGTTTTTTTTTTCAAATACACTTAATTTATTGGAATTGCAAAAATTGGTTAAATATTTAATCTTCAGGAAAATAGGAGAATAGGATGCTCAAAATCAGATCACACTAGTCAAAAGTGTCTCCAGATCACATCCTTTTACCCACTCCCCAGAAAAAAATTATTTGCTAGGATGCAGGTGACCTCGGTCCTAAAGCACGAATTTTTTCTTTCATCCCTTTCTCTCTTTTCCAAACTATCTCTTGACTACTAGGACGTGGCCGGCGCCGTTATTGATGGTTAAAGAGAGAGCATCAGTTTTGGGCATTGTGAATGTGCTGTCAGTCCCAGACACCATTCATTTGACCATTGAACAAAACTGGTGGCCTCGGTCAATCACGGAGTAGCAACCATTGGCGATGTGGAATTCGTTCTACTGAGCCACGCCTGCGATCATGGGATTCGAAATGCATTTGATTCAATGTCATTTTACTACCAATAAAGAGTTTTTAAGAAGTATGCTGAGGAAATTCAACGGAATTGTTCAATAATAATTTATTAATAAAAATATAATGAAGCATTTCGGGTTCAATGTTTAAAGGTGGATGTGAGTAGTCAATCAAGCTAAGCTAAGCTAAGCTAAATTTGGTCCCCTTTAGCCGATTTCTTTTGAAAACTGTTTTTCTTAAAGCCTAAACTATGACAAGTATTTCATCGTAAGACTGCATTTCAATTTGATTTATGACAAAAAAGTTATTAGCCTTCAAAAACGGGGTAACTTTTTTCAGGGTGATATTTATCACTGTTAATGCTGCGTCAAAATTTTCGCAGCAGTGTTTCTCATTAATATTTAGTGATGAATATCACCCTGAAAAAAGTTACCCCATTTTTGAAGTCTCATAACTTTTTTTATCTTGACTCGAATCGAAATGCAGTCTTCGGATGAAATATTTTTCGGCCCAAAGGGACCAAAGTTATTCATGAAAAACTGCATTATTATTTTCCTCACGAAAAAAATGCCTCAAAATCCCATACAAACTATAGGCTAGTTGAGCGATTCCTTCCCGTGATCCGATCTGGCCCAAATTTGGCATGATACTTTGTACTAGGCCTAGGATCAATTTAAGCCTGCAGCGCATAACTTTTTCAAATGTCGGGTCATTTGGGGCATTCTAAGCATGACCTATGATCACCAATGAGTGTTCAGAAGAAAATTTTAATCAATGATCAATTTTCCCGAAGATCGCGAGTTGTTTTGACTTCTGAGAAAAAAATATTGACATTTCCTTTTTGTAATTTTTTTTCTAAATCGACAAAAAAAACAGGAATTTTGACAACGTGTTAAAGAAGATTTAAACTAAAAATATTCTTAGATACTTGTTAAAACCATTAATCGAATCGTTTTGCAGTCTTCAACAAAGTTGTTAAATGAGTTAAAATGTTTAATATCAAACACTCAAAGATTTTCCTGAATGATGTCAAAAAAGTTGTTATTGTATCTATTCGAATTTCAAAAATTTTTTTTAAAGGGTTGCATCTCTGAAAAAAGAACATCAAGGTAATATCTAATTCCTTGGTTGGATGAAGGATAATACATTGATTCGAAATCATCTTTAGGTTTTCATGGTTTATTGTTTATTAGTTATCTAAGATCTACTTTATACATAACTGACTGATTTTTAAAATTTACTCACGCCACTTCACTAAAACTGGGCGATACAAACAACTTACAAATGTTTTGAATTTAGGACAACAAAATCTTTAAAAATCTGTTATTAAAACATCGGCACCAAAAATTATGTTTCCTCGTGATATCACTCTGGTTGTTTTTTTTTTAAATAATTTCCATCTAAGTAATCATTGAAAATAATGACAATCTCGAAATCGAAATGCAAATTTTTATCATCACGTGTTGATACGAAATTAAAAAAATGTTCAATTTGACATCAAACACATGTTTCTTTGGTCCTTATTAAATGTTCAAAACAGCGTTGTTGAGTAAAACAAATGATTATTAAAATAGATTTTTTTTTCTCAGATACCCGGTCCGAGTCTCCAACAATAAAAACTAATCAAAGGCTCGAGTTTGAAAACTTCAGAACATAAATACAACAGCTTTGTAGTATTGTAAAACAAACAACGATAATTTACTTAACAAATGGAACGCGCCAATTGGCAACAAGACAAACAACCAAATGAACAACATTTTAAATCCAAAGGTGTCCGTAAACCTTTCCAGGTTAAGCTTCAAATAGAACTGGAACAAATGCCTGTATTTCGGTTATTCATTATTGAATTCAAGATCTTTTTGTATACACATTTAGCGTTTTTTCATACTTTCAAGAAAAAACACAGATACAATTATCGGTCGCGGTTTCGAAGGAATCCTCGAGTTTTTCCTGTAACACGGCTCATTAGGGCGGCGCACACCTTCTTCTTCCATCGTTCTAGCTATCTTAGCTATCTAGGTCCAGGTCTTCATCTGATTGATGTCTTTGACAACCTTTCCTTTTGCCTTGAGATTCCTCTTCATGATTATCCAGTATTTCTCAATAGGGCGGAACTGGGGGCAGTTGGGTGGGTTAAGCTTTTTCGGAACAAACTGGAACCCTTTCTCTGCACATCGTTCTTGAACGACTTTGCTGTAATGACAGCTTGCCAAATCTGGCCAAAACATTACGAGATGGTCGTGGGATCGAATGAACGGAATAATTCGTTTTTTGAGACACTATTTTTGTTATAGTTCCGACGTCAATATCATAATCATTCGGACAAATTTGTCGTCAAAAACAAATTTAAATAAGGCTGAAAAGTCCCCCGAGCCGTTGGCAAGTAAAAAGCCTTGACATAGGTTTAATCTTCCATCAGAAAAAAACCGTCGAACTTGGTTAGCACCTGGTCGTATAGCTTCCAAGCACGGATTTTGGCCACACTATTCTGTTTTATGGTCCGATTTGGCTGTTTGTTAGCTCGATTCAACTTGATTCCTTCCAGAGTCGAATTCTCCTCAAGGTACTTTTGGCAGCACTAATCGTCTCTAAAATCTTACCACTCAGTTTCCGATCGACAGTTCCACTCCGACGATTGACTTGAGACTTCCGAATCGTCATCAATGTTTCCTTATACCGTTTGATAACGGTGAGATTTTCCAAGTAACTGTGCCCAATTTTTTCCCTTCTTTCGGCTTCCATGTCGATTGTTTAAAAAGTACAGTCGGTTTGCGGAATGTCAAAAATATAAACGTGAAGCTGACAAAATTTCCGACACGTTGGCGCCAAGAACTTCTAAATCCGTCCACCAGAAGCGACACAATATGATGAAAATTTTGTTTCAATTCTAAATGAAGCAAGCTTTAGTCCACACTTGGCAACTTGAACTGCGATCTTTGTTGTGAGACGAACTTAATTTGTGGACGAACTTTGTTGTCTGTTGTTGTTGGAACAATAAGGGAGTCTCAATGTCTCCCGAATATCAAAATGGGAGTCACTAAGACCGTCTCGAGACCAATCGCCTCCTGGTGTGGACCAGCCTTAAGAAACACTTTTTCACAAAAATTGACAACGCCAAATCACAAATCTTCGCTTAATTCAGAACACTGCAATAACATAACCGAAAAACTGTTGTTTCACTTTTATAAGAACTTATCAAAAACTTTAATTATGATGAAATTTTCGCGGACGGAGGAAAAAATGCGTGCGGTTTGCGAAAGTCATGGACTACTTCTCCTGAAGAAAATAAAAAAAAAAAAATAAGAAAATCTAGAAGGTGCCTTTATGCTAATTGTTTGTCCTCCATGGTGAAAGCACTGACCATACTGACTGGACACTCGATTTCGTTTTCTGGATAATTTTTCCAACAGTACGCAATGTCGATTCCAGAGTGCGCATCGATCGATTTGAAGAAATGCTATCCCAGTTAGGAAATGCCACCCAACTTTAAAAATAAAACACGCAATTTCTACGATAAAATCGGGCAAAACAGGACCGTTTTTCCTACAGGGCATTTTTTGTCAAATTTTTCAGGTTCGCCACCTGCCGTCGGTATTGCGAACCTGCAAAATCTGACAACAAAAAATTAGACAGAAAATGGTTGAAGTTTTGTTCTAAGTGTCATGTCAGTGTGGTCAGTGGTAAAAGTTCCGGTTAACTGAACCTGTTCAACAATTTGTTGCAAAAATTGAAGATTATGCGATAATAAAGAAAACGAAAAAAAAACGTAAAACCATGCCCACACGAAAGTTTTTGGCCATCCTTTTGGATTTTCCGATAAAAAGCCGGAAGGGTATTGCATATTTTCACAAGTTCATTCATATTATGACCTTCCATTAAAAGTTTATAGAGCTCAGTTATCTGTCTTGGTTTATTTTTATTCATCATCCGAAAAAGTCCATTTTTAATTACTAAAACAATGTTGGCTGTTCTTTGATTGAAATGGACGGTTTTCAAACCATTTTTTGAGGTCATTATTTAAAAAAAAAATCCTCTTGTGGCGCCACATAGCTTCTAATTTCAGCTTTTTTAGGCACTACCAGTTCATTCAACGCTCAAGTCAGTCAGAATAAGAATGTGGATGATTTGAACACATAAAAATATCTTAGAGGTTAAAAGAGATTTTTAATAAGACAATGAAGTAGAAATTGAGAAAGTTTATTCATTGAAACTTGGAAAACATTACAATATTTTTTTCTTTTTCCAGGACCGTGGCGCAGTCGGTGAAACCATTTTGCATTTATGCCTGCTGAACGCTACCTCTCTGCATGCGGATCTAGCCAAGCGGCTTCTTCGCTTCTACCCGAAGCTGATCAACGACGTGTACATGTGCGACGAGTATTACGGGGAAAGTGTGTTGCACGTGGCCATTGTCAACGAGGACCCGGCCATGGTCAAATACCTACTGGACGCCGGATCGGATGTCGACGAACGATGCTGCGGAACGTTCATGTGTCCCGAGGATCAGAAGGCTACCCGGTACGATTCGATAGACACGGAAATCATTTGCGTACTGCCGATGACGAATTACGATGGTTATGTTTACTGGGGGGAGTATCCGTTGAGTTTTGCCGCCTGTTTGGGTCAAGAGGAGTGTTACCGGTTGGTTCTGGCTAGGGGTGCCGATCCGGATAATCAAGACTCGAATGGGAATACGGTGCTGCACATGTTGGTGATCTACGAGAAGGTGTCGATGTTCGATATGGCCTACGAGGTGGGATCTTCGGTGCACATAACCAATCTTCAAAATCTGACTCCATTGACGTTGGCCGCAAAACTGGCCCGGGTTGAGATGTTCTTCCACATTATGAGCATTGAACGGGAGATCTATTGGCAGCTGGGAAGTATTACTTGTGCCGCTTATCCGTTAACATTGATCGATACCATCAATATCCAAACGGGAAACATTCAAAAAGATTCAGCACTCAATTTAGTGGTTTTCGGTGATAAGGACGAACATTTGGATCTACTTGAAGGTGTTCTGATCGATTTGCTCAAGGTGAAGTGGAACAGTTTCGTGAAAGACAAATTCTACCGCCAGTTCTGTGTGTTCTTCTGCTACTTTTGCGTATCACTAATCAGTTTTACTTTAAGAGAAGGACCTGTCAAGGCGGACGAAGCCGAAGCAAATCAAACCACCACGAGCATTCAGCTGAAGAATATGACCCTTGCTGATCTGACGAATATATCTGCAGCATTGATAACGGAACTTAAAGGCAAACTGGTCGGTCTTGAGGCCAACGAAACAAGCTTTGATCCGAACTCGATCGAATACAGTATTTTCTTCGACTCTAAATGTCCTACCATGCTCTACGAAGGCGCCACGGGGAAGTTGAGGTTACTTTCGGAAATCTTTATTCTTATTGGATCGTTTCTGTATCTCATTGGAGCACTGCGAGAATCTCGATTCTTGGGACGCAAAATGTTTATCGAAAATTTGGTAAGTCTAGCATTTTTCTGCGTTTGAATAAGTGTAACACTGTTTCTCCTCATCAGATGATCGCTCCGTCACGAGTTATGTTCCTATTTTCCTGCTGCATTATGATGATTGTTCCGTTCCTAAAAGTGCTTTGCTTCACCGAACTCGAGGATCACGTGGCCGTGGTCATCATGCTCACGACTGCGCCTTACTTTCTCTTCTTTTGTCGGTAAGTCACTAAGTCATTACTTCAATTCAGTTTGTAAATTTGACTTAACCATATTTTAGTGGCTTCAAAACCGTGGGACCGTTCGTGGTGATGATCTATCGCATGGTGATCGGAGATTTGCTGCGGTTTGTCGTTATTTATACGGTGTTTGTGATGGGATTTTCGCAGGCTTACTACATCGTGTTTCTGACCTTTGGTGGCGAGGATAATCCGATGCCCTCACCGATGGAATCGATCGTGGCTATGTTTCTGATGTCACTGGCGAACTTCGGCGATTATTATGGAGCCCTGGAGAATACCGCTCACGAGGGTTGTGCGAAGGTAAGAACTGTTATCAACTGAAGAAGACAAACTTCAAAGCTCAACTTATTCTAAAACTAGGCTTGACAGACTGTAGTTAAAAAAAAACATTTCGAGTAAAAACACTTCATTTTGGGTTGAAAAACTTCAGGTTAATCTAATTTGAACGAAGAAAAACTGAAACGAATTATTTTGGTAGTCAATTGAGACTATGACTAAATCATTGTGAAAATTCAAAAATTGAAAACAATTTCATTAAAATCCAAAACCATACATCCATCTTTTAAAAGGAGAGTCAATGCAAAATAGTTTTGATTCGGACCTCTATTTTTCTAATTTTTTTTTCTAATCATATTTTACGCTTTTTCCTTAAGCATAAAGTCTAGAAAAAATGCATATTACTGGGATAAAAAATTTCAAACTTTGTGTAAATTTTGTTATGACTTTTAAACTGAATCAATTCGGGGTCAATTTTCAATTTCTCAAACCCTGGGGTCTAAAAAGCTTCGTTTTGGTTCAAAACTCATCCAGGATTTTTGGCAGAATTTTTAAGAACGTTTAAATGAGTAAATTTGAACTTTTGGGTTTAAATCAAAAATTACAAAAATGACAAAAAAGACAAAAATGACAAAAATGACAAAAATGACAAAAATGACAAAAATGACAAAAATGACAAAAATGACAAAAATGACAAAAATGACAAAAATGACAAAAATGACAAAAATGACAAAAATGACAAAAATGACAAAAATGACAAAAATGACAAAAATGACAAAAATGACAAAAATGACAAAAATGACAAAAATGACAAAAATGACAAAAATGACAAAAATGACAAAAATGACAAAAATGACAAAAATGACAAAAATGACAAAAATGACAAAAATGACAAAAATGACAAAAATGACAAAAATGACAAAAATGACAAAAATGACAAAAATGACAAAAATGACAAAAATGACAAAAATGACAAAAATGACAAAAATGACAAAAATGACAAAAATGACAAAAATGACAAAAATGACAAAAATGACAAAAATGACAAAAATGACAAAAATGACAAAAATGACAAAAATGACAAAAATGACAAAAATGACAAAAATCACAAAAATGACAAAAATGACAAAAATGACAAAAATGACAAAAATGACAAAAATGACAAAAATGACAAAAATGACAAAAATGACAAAAATGACAAAAATGACAAAAATGACAAAAATGACAAAAATGACAAAAATGACAAAAATGACAAAAATGACAAAAATGACAAAAATGACAAAAATGACAAAAATGACAAAAATGACAAAAATGACAAAAATGACAAAAATGACAAAAATGACAAAAATGACAAAAATGACAAAAATGACAAAAATGACAAAAATGACAAAAATGACAAAAATGACAAAAATGACAAAAATGACAAAAATGACAAAAATGACAAAAATGACAAAAATGACAAAAATGACAAAAATGACAAAAATGACAAAAATGACAAAAATGACAATAAAATGACAAAAATGACAAAAATGACAAAAATGACAAAAATGACAAAAATGACAAAAATGACAAAAATGACGAAAATGACAAAAATGACAAAAATGACAAAAATGACAAAAATGACAAAAATGACAAAAATGACAAAAATGACAAAAATGACAAAAATGACAAAAATGACAAAAATGACAAAAATGACAAAAATGACAAAAATGACAAAAATGACAAAAATGACAAAAATGACAAAAATGACAAAAATGACAAAAATGACAAAAATGACAAAAATGACAAATATGACAAATATGACAAAAATGACAAAAATGACAAAAATGACAAAAATGACAAAAATGACAAAAATGACAAAAATGACAAAAATGACAAAAATGACAAAAATGACAAAAATGACAAAAATGACAAAAATGACAAAAATGACAAAAATGACAAAAATGACAAAAATGACAAAAATGACAAAAATGACAAAAATGACAAAAATGACAAAAATGACAAAAATGACAAAAATGACAAAAATGACAAAAATGACAAAAATGACAAAAATGACGAAAATGACAAAAATGACAAAAATGACAAAAATGACAAAAATGACAAAAATGACAAAAATGACAAAAATGACAAAAATGACAAAAATGACAAAAATGACAAAAATGACAAAAATGACAAAAATGACAAAAATGACAAAAATGACAAAAATGACAAAAATGACAAAAATGACAAAAATGACAAAAATGACAAAAATGACAAAAATGACGAAAATGACAAAGATGACAAAAATGACAAAAATGACAAAAATGACAAAAATGACAAAAATGACAAAAATGACAAAAATGACAAAAATAACAAAAATGACAAAAATGACAAAAATGACAAAAATAACAAAAGTGACAAAAATGACAAAAATGACAAAAATGACAAAAATGACAAAAATGACAAAAATGACAAAAATGACAAAAACGACAGAAATGACAGAAATGACAGAAATGACAAAAATGACAAAAATGACAAAAATGACAAAAATGACAAAAATGACAAAAATGACAAAAATGACAAAAATGACAAAAATGACAAAAATGACAAAAATGACAAAAATGACAAAAATGACAAAAATGACAAAAATGACAAAAATGACAAAAATGACAAAAATGACAAAAATGACAAAAATGACAAAAATGACAAAAATGACAAAAATGACAAAAATGACAAAAATGACAAAAATGACAAAAATGACAAAAATGACAAAAATGACAAAAATGACAAAAATGACAAAAATGACAAAAATGACAAAAATGACAAAAATGACAAAAATCACAAAAATGACAAAAATGACAAAAATGACAAAAATGACAAAAATGACAAAAATGACAAAAATGACAAAAATGACAAAAATGACAAAAATGACAAAAATGACAAAAATGACAAAAATGACAAAAATGACAAAAATGACAAAAATGACAAAAATGACAAAAATGACAAAAATGACAAAAATGACAAAAATGACAAAAATGACAAAAATGACAAAAATGACAAAAATGACAAAAATGACAAAAATGACAAAAATGACAAAAATGACAAAAATGACAAAAATGACAAAAATGACAAAAATGACAAAAATGACAAAAATGACAAAAATGACAAAAATGACAAAAATGACAAAAATGACAAAAATGACAAAAATGACAAAAATGACAAAATGACAAAAATGACAAAAATGACAAAAATGACAAAAATGACAAAAATGACAAAAATGACAAAAATGACAAAAATGACAAAAATGACAAAAATGACAAAAATGACAAAATGACAAAAATGACGAAAAATGACAAAAATGACAAAAATGACAAAAATGACAAAAATGACAAAAATGACAAAAATGACAAAAATGACAAAAATGACAAAAATGACAAAAATGACAAAAATGACAAAAATGACAAAAATGACAAAAATGACAAAAATGACAAAAATGACAAAAATGACAAAAATGACAAAAAATGACAAAAATGACAAAAATGACAAAAATGACAAAAATGACAAAAATGACAAAAATGACAAATATGACAAATATGACAAAAATGACAAAAATGACAAAAATGACAAAAATGACAAAAATGACAAAAATGACAAAAATGACAAAAATGACAAAAATGACAAAAATGACAAAAATGACAAAAATGACAAAAATGACAAAAATGACAAAAATGACAAAAATGACAAAAATGACAAAAATGACAAAAATGACAAAAATGACAAAAATGACAAAAATGACAAAAATGACAAAATGACGAAAATGACAAAAATGACAAAAATGACAAAAATGACAAAAATGACAAAAATGACAAAAATGACAAAAATGACAAAAATGACAAAAATGACAAAAATGACAAAAATGACAAAAATGACAAAAATGACAAAAATGACAAAAATGACAAAAATGACAAAATGACAAAATTGACAAAATTGACAAAACTGACAAAACTGACAAAAATGACAAAAATGACAAAAATGACAAAAATGACAAAAATGACAAAATGACAAAAATGACAAAAATGACAAAAATGACAAAAATGACAAAAATGACAAAAATGACAAAAATGACAAAAATGACAAAAATGACAAAAATGACAAAAATGACAAAAATGACAAAAATGACAAAAATGACAAAAATGACAAAAATGACAAAAATGACAAAAATGACAAAAATGACAAAAATGACAAAAATGACAAAAATGACAAAAAATGACAAAAATGACAAAAATGACAAAAATGACAAAAATGACAAAAATGACAAAAATGACAAAAATGACAAAAATGACAAAAATGACAAAAATGACAAAAATGACAAAAATGACAAAAATGACAAAAATGACAAAAATGACAAAAATGACAAAAATGACAAAAATGACAAAAATGACAAAAATGACAAAAATGACAAAAATGACAAAAATGACAAAAATGACAAAAATGACAAAAATGACAAAAATGACAAAAATGACAAAAATGACAAAAATGACAAAAATGACAAAAATGACAAAAATGACAAAAATGACAAAAATGACAAAAATGACAAAAATGACAAAAATGACAAAAATGACAAAAATGACAAAAATGACAAAAATGACAAAAATGACAAAAATGACAAAAATGACAAAAATGACAAAAATGACAAAAATGACAAAAATGACAAAAATGACAAAAATGACAAAAATGACAAAAATGACCAAAATGACAAAAATGACAAAAATGACAAAAATTACAAAAATTACAAAAATGACAAAAATCATAAAATTGACAAAATTGACAAAATTGACAAAATTGACAAAATTGACAAAATTGACAAAATTGACAAAATTGACAAAATTGACAAAATTGATAAAATTGACAAAATTGACAAAATTGACAAAATTGACAAAATTGACAAAATTGACAAAATTGACAAAATTGACAAAATTGACAAAATTGACAAAATTGACAAAATTGACAAAATTGACAAAATTGACAAAATTGACCAAATTGACAAAATTGACAAAATTGACAAAAATTGACAAAAATGACAATGTAATTTTTTGTCATTTTTGTCTTTTTTGTCATTTTTGTCATTTTTGTCATTTTTGTCATTTTTGTCATTTTTGTCATTTTTGTCATTTTTGTCATTTTTGTCATTTTTGTCATTTTTGTCATTTTTGTCATTTTTGTCATTTTTGTCATTTTTGTCATTTTTGTCATTTTTGTCATTTTTGCCATTTTTGTCATTTTTGTCATTTTTGTCATTTTTGTCATTTTTGTCATTTTTGTCATTTTTGTCATTTTTGTCATTTTTGTCATTTTTGTCATTTTTGTCATTTTTGTCATTTTTGTCATTTTTGTCATTTTTGTCATTTTTGTCATTTTTGTCATTTTTGTCATTTTTGTCATTTTTGTCATTTTTGTCATTTTTGTCATTTTTGTCATTTTTGTCATTTTTGTCATTTTTGTCATTTTTGTCATTTTTGTCATTTTTGTCATTTTTGTCATTTTTGTCATTTTTGTCATTTTTGTCATTTTTGTCATTTTTGTCATTTTTGTCATTTTTGTCATTTTTGTCATTTTTGTCATTTTTGTCATTTTTGTCATTTTTGTCATTTTTGTCATTTTTGTCATTTTTGTCATTTTTGTCATTTTTGTCATTTTTGTCATTTTTGTCATTTTTGTCATTTTTGTCATTTTTGTCATTTTTGTCATTTTTGTCATTTTTGTCATTTTTGTCATTTTTGTCATTTTTGTCATTTTTGTCATTTTTGTCATTTTTGTCATTTTTGTCATTTTTGTCATTTTTGTCATTTTTGTCATTTTTGTCATTTTTGTCATTTTTGTCATTTTTGTCATTTTTGTCATTTTTGTCATTTTTGTCATTTTTGTCATTTTTGTCATTTTTGTCATTTTTGTCATTTTTGTCATTTTTGTCATTTTTGTCATTTTTGTCATTTTTGTCATTTTTGTCATTTTTGTCATTTTTGTCATTTTTGTCATTTTTGTCATTTTTGTCATTTTTGTCATTTTTGTCATTTTTGTCATTTTTGTCATTTTTGTCATTTTTGTCATTTTTGTCATTTTTGTCATTTTTGTCATTTTTGTCATTTTTGTCATTTTTGTCATTTTTGTCATTTTTGTCATTTTTGTCATTTTTGTCATTTTTGTCATTTTTGTCATTTTTGTCATTTTTGTCATTTTTGTCATTTTTGTCATTTTTGTCATTTTTGTCATTTTTGTCATTTTTGTCATTTTTGTCATTTTTGTCATTTTTGTCATTTTTGTCATTTTTGTCATTTTTGTCATTTTTGTCATTTTTGTCATTTTTGTCATTTTTGTCATTTTTGTCATTTTTGTCATTTTTGTCATTTTTGTCATTTTTGTCATTTTTGTCATTTTTGTCATTTTTGTCATTTTTGTCATTTTTGTCATTTTTGTCATTTTTGTCATTTTTGTCATTTTTGTCATTTTTGTCATTTTTGTCATTTTTGTCATTTTTGTCATTTTTGTCATTTTTGTCATTTTTGTCATTTTTGTCATTTTTGTCATTTTTGTCATTTTTGTCATTTTTGTCATTTTTGTCATTTTTGTCATTTTTGTCATTTTTGTCAAATTTATCACTTTTTGTTTTTTTTTTGTCAAATTTATCACTTTAAGTTATTTTTGTCATTTTAACTTTTTTGTCGTTTTTGTCATTTTTGTCATTTTGTCTTTGTGATTATTGTCATTTATGTCATTTATGTCATTTGTGTCATTTTGTTCATTTTGGTAATTTTTGTCATTTTTGCCGTTTTTGTCATTTTTGTCATTTCTGTCATTTCTGTCATTTCTGTCGTTTTTGTCATTTTTGTCATTTTTGTCATTTTTGTCATTTTTGTCATTTTTGTCATTTTTGTCATTTTTGTCATTTTTGTAATTTTTGTAATTTTTGTAATTTTTGTCATTTTTGTCATTTTTGTCATTTTTGTCATTTTTGTCATTTTTGTCATATTTGTCATTTTTGTCATTTTTGTCATTTTTGTCATTTTTGTCATTTTTGTCATTTTTGTCATTTTTGTCATTTTTGTCATTTTTGTCATTTTTGTCATTTTTGTCATTTTTGTCATTTTTGTCATTTTTGTCATTTTTGTCATTTTTGTCATTTTTGTCATTTTTGTCATTTTTGTCACTTTTGTTATTTTTGTCATTTTTGTCATTTTTGTCATTTTTGTTATTTTTGTCATTTTTGTCATTTTTGTCATTTTTGTCATTTTTGTCATTTTTGTCATTTTTGTCATTTTTGTCATTTTTGTCATCTTTGTCATTTTCGTCATTTTTGTCATTTTTGTCATTTTTGTCATTTTTGTCATTTTTGTCATATTTGTCATTTTTGTCATTTTTGTCATTTTTGTCATTTTTGTCATTTTTGTCATTTTTGTCATTTTTGTCATTTTTGTCATTTTTGTCATTTTTGTCATTTTTTGTCATTTTTGTCATTTTTGTCATTTTTGTCATTTTTGTCATTTTTGTCATTTTTGTCATTTTTGTCATTCATGACAAAAATTGTCATTTTTGTCATTTTTGTCATTTTTGTCATTTTTGTCATTTTTGTCATTTTTGTCATTTTTGTCATTTTTGTCATTTTTGTCATTTTTGTCATTTTTGTCATTTTTGTCATTTTTGTCATTTTTGTCATTTTTGTCATTTTTGTCATTTTTGTCATTTTTGTCATTTTTGTCATTTTTGTCATTTTTGTCATTTTTGTCATTTTTGTCATTTTTGTCATTTTTGTCATTTTTGTCATTTTTGTCATTTTTGTCATTTTTGTCATTTTTGTCATTTTTGTCATTTTTGTCATTTTTGTCATTTTTGTCATTTTTTGTCATTTTTGTCATTTTTGTCATTTTTGTCATTTTTGTCATTTTTGTCATTTTTGTCATGAATGACAAAAATGACAAAAATGACAAAAATGACAAAAATGACAAAAATGACAAAAATGACAAAAATGACAAAAATGACAAAAATGACAAAAATGACAAAAATGACAAAAATGACAAAAATGACAAAAATGACAAAAATGACAAAAATGACAAAAATTTTTGTCATTTTTGTCATTTTTGTCATGAATGACAAAAATGACAAAAATGACAAAAATGACAAAAATGACAAAAATGACAAAAATGACAAAAATGACAAAAATGACAAAAATGACAAAAATGACAAAAATGACAAAAATGACAAAAATGACAAAAATGACAAAAATGACAAAAATGACAAAAATGACAAAAATGACAAAAATGACAAAAATGACAAAAATGACAAAAATGACAAAAATGACAAAAATGACAAAAATGACAAAAATGACAAAAATGACAAAAATGACAAAAATGACAAAAATGACAAAAATGACAAAAATGACAAAAATGACAAAAATGACAAAAATGACAAAAATGACAAAAATGACAAAAATGACAAAAATGACAAAAATGACAAAAATGACAAAAATGACAAAAATGACAAAAATGACAAAAATGACAAAAATGACAAAAATGACAAAAATGACAAAAATGACAAAAATGACAAAAATGACAAAAATGACAAAAATGACAAAAATGACAAAAATGACAAAAATGACAAAAATGACAAAAATGACAAAAATGACAAAAATGACAAAAATGACAAAAATGACAAAAATGACAAAAATGACAAAAATGACAAAAATGACAAAAATGACAAAAATGACAAAAATGACAAAAATGACAAAAATGACAAAAATGACAAAAATGACAAAAATGACAAAAATGACGAAAATGACAAAAATGACAAAAATGACAAAAATGACAAAAATGACAAAAATGACAAAAATGACAAAAATGACAAAAATGACAAAAATGACAAAAATGACAAAAATGACAAAAATGACAAAAATGACAAAAATGACAAAAATGACAAAAATGACAAAAATGACAAAAATGACAAAAATGACAAAAATGACAAAAATGACAAAAATGACAAAAATGACAAAAATGACAAAAATGACAAAAATGACAAAAATGACGAAAATGACAAAAATGACAAAAATGACAAAAATGACAAAAATGACAAAAATGACAAAAATGACAAAAATGACAAAAATGACAAAAATGACAAAAATGACAAAAATGACAAAAATGACAAAAATGACAAAAATGACAAAAATGACAAAAATGACAAAAATGACAAAAATGACAAAAATGACAAAAATGACAAAATTGACAAAATTGACAAAACTGACAAAACTGACAAAAATGACAAAAATGACAAAAATGACAAAAATGACAAAAATGACAAAAATGACAAAAATGACAAAAATGACAAAAATGACAAAAATGACAAAAATGACAAAAATGACAAAAATGACAAAAATGACAAAAATGACAAAAATGACAAAAATGACAAAAATGACAAAAATGACAAAAATGACAAAATTGACAAAACTGACAAAAATGACAAAAATGACAAAAATGACAAAAATGACAAAAATGACAAAAATGACAAAAATGACAAAAATGACAAAAATGACAAAAATGACAAAAATGACAAAAATGACAAAAATGACAAAAATGACAAAAATGACAAAAATGACAAAAATGACAAAAATGACAAAAATGACAAAAATGACAAAAATGACAAAAATGACAAAAATGACAAAAATGACAAAAATGACAAAAATGACAAAAATGACAAAAATGACAAAAATGACAAAAATGACAAAAATGACAAAAATGACAAAAATGACAAAAATGACAAAAATGACAAAAATGACAAAAATGACAAAAATGACAAAAATGACAAAAATGACAAAAATGACAAAAATGACAAAAATGACAAAAATGACAAAAATGACAAAAATGACAAAAATGACAAAAATGACAAAAATGACAAAAATGACAAAAATGACAAAAATGACAAAAATGACCAAAATGACAAAAATGACAAAAATGACAAAAATGACAAAAATTACAAAAATGACAAAAATCATAAAATTGACAAAATTGACAAAATTGACAAAATTGACAAAATTGACAAAATTGACAAAATTGACAAAATTGACAAAATTGACAAAATTGACAAAATTGACAAAATTGACAAAATTGACAAAATTGACAAAATTGACAAAATTGACAAAATTGACAAAATTGACAAAATTGACCAAATTGACAAAATTGACAAAATTGACAAAAATTGACAAAAATGACAATGTAATTTTTTGTCATTTTTGTCTTTTTTGTCATTTTTGTCATTTTTGTCATTTTTGTCATTTTTGTCATTTTTGTCATTTTTGTCATTTTTGTCATTTTTGTCATTTTTTTCATTTTTGTCATTTTTGTCATTTTTGTCATTTTTGTCATTTTTGTCATTTTTGTCATTTTTGTCATTTTTGTCATTTTTGTCATTTTTGTCATTTTTGTCATTTTTGTCATTTTTGTCATTTTTGTCATTTTTGTCATTTTTGTCATTTTTGTCATTTTTGTCATTTTTGTCATTTTTGTCATTTTTGTCATTTTTGTCATTTTTGTCAATTTTGTCATTTTTGTCAATTTTATCATTTTTGTCATTTTTATCATTTTTGTCATTTTTATCATTTTTGTCATTTTTGTCACTTCTGTCACTTTTGTTATTTTTGTCATTTTTGTCATTTTTGTCATCTTTGTCATTTTTTTCATTTTTGCCATTTTGATCATTTTTATGATTTTTACTAAGTAGCGTTTTGTATTGATGAATGCATGCGTTTTGTGACCTAAATTTGTAAGAGATGTAAATGTTAAGTGATAGAAAAGATAGGAGCAATCAACTCAAGGTCGTTGAAAATAAATATTTTTCTCCTTTTGCCAATTGCAGGTCCTGTTTGTGATTTATATGGTGACGGTTGCGGTGCTGCTTGTCAACTTGCTCATCGCCATGATGGGAAATACGTACACCAAAATCGCGGAAACCAAAAACGAATGGCAACGGCAGTGGGCCCGCATCGTGCTGGTGGTGGAGCGCGGAGTTCCTCCGTCGGAACGGCTCAAACACTTTATGGCCTACTCGCAGCCCATGTCCGATGGGAGCCGCGGGTTGGTGCTGCGGTTGAACATGAGCGTAATTATAAATTCATTGCATCCTTGGCAGCGAAATGAAGATCTTACTAACCCAGCTCGCCGCTTTGCCCTTCGGCCTTCGGGAAGTTCTCTCGGTTGGTTGTTGGACCACCACCATCATCGTCATCCAGCATCTTTTGAATGGCGGAGCTGGGTTCAATTTTAATTACTTTCTATTTGACTGTTTTTTTTACCTTCTTTGGTTTATTTTTCCCACAGGATGAGGAAAAGGAAGAAATGAAAGAGATCATGGAGATGAAACACGTCCACGAGCGGTTGTCAAAGAAGCGCCAGGTCGAACGGGAGGCCCGGGCAGAGAAGCGGCGGCTCATTATGGAAAAGTACGCAAATATGTCCTAGTTACGTACGCTAGAATGCCCCCGGTTGGTTCCGTTCTAAACATAGCATTATTATTATTATCGAAAAGAATTGTTACTCTATAGCTAAATTGTTTCCTTTTTAACGAATAAATTCTTCCATTCATGTTCTAGAGATGGTTGTTTTTTTATAATACCTACCTTATTTGAAATGGCTCATACGATTAAAGAGATGGTTGTTGTCTAGTTGAATTCCAAAATTATTAAAGATAATTCAATCACATTCATCAAAAAGTTCTCGTGTTTAATATGGAAATGAGCAAAGAAGGCCTCACAAAAGTTGAAAAAAATTTTATTATTTCGTTAACTTTGAAGTATAAAAAGCAAACTTGAGTAGGCCCTGAGCTTATAATGAAAAAAAAAACACATGTTTTGATCTCGGTCCACCAGTTTGCTCTTCATATTTCAAGGATTTCGTTTTGAAAAGATGATATTATATGTCCCATCCATCCGAAGGAAGTTCCAACCAAATGCAGGACATTTTCAAAATAATCATGAACCAGAATCGGCAGATGGCGGAACAAAACGCGCGGTTAATGGCGGTAAGGTTCACCACTCCAGCAGCCCTCAACCAGCCAGGTCATCGAGTCTCTGTGGTCCAATATTCGAGAGTTCTGCTACGATCCGGAAAACGGCCTTAGGTTTGACCGTTGGTATAAAAAAAATGATGATTTCTTCCTTAAAGATGGAGCAAAGCTGGACGATGCGACCAAGGTTTGGCTGCTGCTGAGGAATTTGAACGTGATAGTCAACGACAGATACCCCAGCTCGTTGCAATCCGGATTTCTCTGTTCAGCAAGAGGTACCATTGCTTTCAACTTGTCAAGCAGCCGGAGAAGATTTCGTGGCGTATGTCGAAACGGTGAAAAAACGCTGTGAGGACTTCGAATTAAGCAGGATTGCTGTGAGGACTTCGAATTAAGCAGGATTACCTCGGATCAATTCAAGACGCTGATTTTTATCCGAAGCCTCCAATCGTCAAAGGATTGTATATCAGCTGCAATTCGACACCGCTTCCGATATAATCGTCATTTTAAAGCCACATGGAAGAAGCTGGAATAACCACCTCTACCACCAACACTCAAACACCAAACCAAGTTTGGAACGTACTATGTCACCAATCAACCATCCCTCAATGTTTTCGGTCTGGATTGAATTGGTCTCTTCCACGGTCATCGATCTACCACAAAGTTCAATCAGACCACTCCGAACCGATCCAGCAGTACAATAAAGCGTTTTCCAAGGTGTTTTCCAACTCACTCGGACATTGCACGAAAACTCGAGTCAAGCTCTTTTTGAAGCCAGATGCACGACCGGTTTTCAAGCCCAAACTCCCGGTAACCTTCATGTCCATCCGAAGGTCGAAGAAGAATTGGAACGTCATGAGAATCTCGAAATCATTTCCCCGGTGGATTTCCCGCAGTGGGCTGCCCAATAGTCGTAGTAAAGGAGGCGGGTGGCAAAGTGAGAATCTGCGCGGACTACTCAACCTCTTCTTGTGCCGGACGACATCTTCACCAAGCTGAATGTATCCAAGGTTTTTAGCATCATTGATTTGTCCGATGCTTATCTCTCAAGTTGAAGTGGACAACGAATCAAAGAAGCTGCTCACAATCAACACCCATCTAGTAGTGTACCGGTTCAACAGACTAGCTCCTGGTGTCAAATCCGCTCCCGGGGCATTCCAGCAGTTGATGAACGGAATGATTGAACGTTGAATCTTTCCTGGACGACATCATCATTTTCAGTAAGACCGAATCCGACCATCACAAACGACTCCGGGCACTCTTCAAACGGCTTTGTGAGTAAGGGTTCCGTCTTCGTAAAGACAAATGCAACATTCTCCAGCGGCAAATCAAGTATCTGAGCCATATTGTTGACGAAAAAGGTATACACCCAGATCCTTCGAAGATTGAAGCCATCGCCCGAATGCCAGAACCAACAGACGTCTCATCCCTCCACTCCTTTCTTGGTGAGGTAAATTTCTATAGCAAGTTTGTACACGCTATGCGCCAACTTAGGCGCCCTCTTGATGCACTCTTGAAGAAGGACGTTAAGTTTATCTGGTCTCAAAAATTCAAACAAGCTTTCAAGAAATTCAAGACGACGTTCCAATCAGATCTGCTGATGACCCACTCCGATCCGAGCTTGGACATCATCGTTGCTGCTGAAGCGTCGAAATCCGGAGTTGACGCTGTCATTATGCATCTATTTCCGGATGGTTCTCTCTAGGCAATCGCTCATGCTTCCCGAATGCTTGAGTCAGCTGAGGTCGGATACAGTCAAATCGAAAAGGAAGGACTTAGCCTTGTTTTTGCGGTTACCAAATTTGACCGAATCGTATCCAATGTTGAGCGCTCACTCTCCTGTACTACGATTTTGACATCCAGTAGGGTCAAGTGGAGTAATTATGAACATGGGGTAATTCGTGTTCATAATTACCTTCTAGACAGTGGGGCAAATATGAACAGACGGGGTAATTATGAACGGACGTCTCAAGGAAGTTGCTCTACAGAAAGATAAAGAGCACGGAAACATTCATTGTTGGCAGCTTTTCAGAATTAATGTTAAGAAATAAACATATGGTGGCTGTAAGTGTGCCAAACGAAGAAATTTTGTTCATAATAACGCCACCCAGCCCCACGTATCCTCCAATATATTCGGATATGCAGACATTCTATCCCGTCTGATCAGTAGCCACATCATGCCGGATGTAGATTTCATTATCGCATCCCTTCAACTCGAAGAAGACGTTGAGGTTCCTTTGGATGAAGCCATCGAATATTTATCTGTTTCCTTCAAATTGGTCCAACTTGTGACAAGCAAATGTCCTGTCCTCCAGCAAGTTCACCTAAAAGGTATGGCCTTGTTGTGAAAGGCTGTCTGATGATGGCCGACAGACTGCAGACTACTTTACTGCAGCTTCTTTTTTTTCTTCTGACTAGCGCTAGTACTTACTTGATTCTCATTCTTCTTCAGCTTTTCTTTACAGCGACCAATGTTGTCATCAGATGACCGAAGCAGGCTGGGGCACCACTGGCATCAGTCGATCGACCAACTTCCGGATGAAGCACGACTCCGGCTCCCGAAGAAGATAACTCCAGCTCCAGCAAGCGCGATTCCCTGCTCCATCGGCTATCAGCTCCCAATAAAAAGCCCTTAGAATATCATATCCAATCAGCAAAATCGTTTTTCCACTCTGGGACCTGGGAACACTATTCTTTGGGCCACTTATTCGGTGCTGGCCCACATCAAAATCTAAAGCGAAACGAGCATATAAAGCACATGCTATTCTCCAAAGCAATCATTCACCTACCGGTTCTAGATGAGTTTTGACCAGTAGTGTTGACGGTGTGGCTTTATCCAACAAACCGTACGTCGAAGCACAGAGAACAGAGGTCTGGCCCAGAACAAAAATGAGCCCAAAACGTGTGTAAGGATTTGAATTCAAATACGTTAGTGTGGTATCCTGACAAGCGAGGTAAACTGCAAGAGTTCAGAGATGATAAATAGCGAGCGTAATCGAGAGCAGGTCAGTCTAGATAGGACCGGCAAGCGGTCCAGATGGAAATACCATAGTTAGTATTTCGTTCAAATATTACTCAGCATATAGCCACTAGATGGTGCTGATTGCTAAGTGAACGAAAACTAAACGAACTGCCCGGTTACTCAACAGGGGTGCCAGGTGTTTTTTAAAAACTGCTATCAGTCTTATGCAACTAATCTTACACTTCCTAAAACGCAACCAATATCATAATTAAGTTAATTTTTAGAGGGATTTATATTTTCGATTGGAATTGGAATTTGATTGGATGAGAAATCTAAGAGGGTTTTTGGATATATTTAAGAAAGTGACAAAATCCAAAATGTCACATGATTAACCTTACCAGAACGTATCCATGCCGAAAAACCCGGATATTTTTACCAGAAATCTTTGCAAAATCCGCTCATTGGAACTCAGAATTTTAGAATTAAAAACCGGGCTGATCAGTTTCAGGAGTGAACATGATTTTTTTTTCTCGAGACACCTCAGTGGCATTGATCTTATTTATAATTTTATAAAATTGTTATAAGTTCAATTTGATAAAGCAAAAATTGTTATTTGACGCAAAAATCGTAAATCGTTAGTTTTATGGAAGCTTTTGGTTGTGATTTCGCCAAAATTGTGGATATATCGTGAAAAACCGAGCTTTTTTCCTCGAAATCCATACCTCCCCTTTTCTAATTTTTTTTTTCTTTGAAAATCCGCGTAAGCTCGTTAATAAAACCAGCCAGTTTGGTATTATTACACTAGATAGCTTTTCTTCAGAGGAATTCAATATCGCAAAGTAATGTAAATCGAATTCTGGCCCAAGATTTCTTCTAAGGAAAAAAAAATTGATCAAATTGGCATGCCTGATAATGTTTTGAATTTTCGTCGCCACGTGGTCGAAAATTGTTGTTTACATAAAAATTTGCGTTTCACACGCTCCGATTTTCATTTTAATTTATAAACTAGTTTTACATTTTACTTCCATAAAATGTTACTGTAAAACTCGATTCATAAAAAATAGTTAGCTAGAGTTTGAATTGTTTGAATCCTGAAGCTCAAATGAGTGTTTTCGTCAGTTCAAATCATACAATCATTCAATCAATCGTTTAATGGTTGTTTTTAAATACTGTTTATAACTTACACAGCAAGCATCATTTTTGTTTCCTACGATTCAAAACAAATTTTTAAGCGTCTAGTGTTCTGAATTCTAATATTTGAGCGCTTGGAAATGCTCAAATTCCTTAGTTTCTAGTAAATTAATCATTAGTAACTGATAAACCAACACACATTTATAAAAAAAATACTAATTTTTAATCAATTTGTTATCCCCTAATCAATTAAGGTTTCTTCATTTTTCCTAGATGCGTTGCGTGGCCTTTAGCTCTACAATTTTTTTTCAAGGATTTCTGTTCTGCTTCCAAAGTTAAAACATTCAAAAAAAAAACGAGAGCCCATAGAAGAAACACCACAGACGCCTCCAAATAAGTCATAACTATGTGCATCTCGGAAAAAGTAAATTTGATAGACCTATGTTATCAATACCTCTGTAACATACATAAAGAAAATTTGTGTTTTTCTTGTTGATAATTATATTTCATCAATTTGGAAAAAGTTTGCACAGTAAAATGCAAACAAAAGATAAAGATTTTACAGGCATTCCTTTAAAACGTTGGATCGATAGCTTTTCTACTGCCGATCAAGTTAGTAAGTAAACCATCTAAAACTTTGTCGTTTGTTATATAATGAAACTTTTCTATTTTTTTATTTCATTTCATAAATTCATGCGATGGATGTTAAATAACAAATAACCATTCAAAAATGTTCAGACAAGTTGTACATTAATGCTTGAAAGTGATTTTTACCTTAGCGTGCATCTTTAACGAATATAAACAAATCTTCGTTAAGTTTGTTTTTAACGACTTCTAGTGGCTATATGCTGAGTAATTTTTTCTTTAAAATAACGGTTGGCATTTTTACACAAGATTTGAGCTCCAGCCCGACCTCTGTTCTCTGTGGTCGAAGGTTATCGACACTCTCTATTAGGTCCCGGAAGATGACGTCGGTTGTTCCTGAGGGCTGATTTGTAGAGGAGTGAAACTGGTAAGTGTCTTGTGGTTTGGCTCGATTGCAAACTCCTCGGCTAACTCGAACTGATGTCTGGAGATAGAAGGATGCGGAAGCAGCTAATCAATCCGAGACGGAATCCTCAGCCAAGACCAGAACGAACAGGAACAGCACGCGGGAAAACTAACGAGCGCGATGGCGAAAATAAAAGTGAACTTTTTACCACAGTAAAGACTTATATGAACTGTTATCAACAATCTTCAAAAACTTATGGTTTCAAACATCTTAGGTCAATGGTTTCTGTGAAAAACTCTACTAACTGAAAGCCAAATTTTGTTGGAAGGCAAAGTACCTAAACTAGTTTATAAAAACAAAAACAAAAATTATTGGAATTATTAGCAAAGCGAAAAAAAAAACGCGTGCGATGTCAATCAGTCATCGCCTACTCCTCTTCTATTAAAAAATAATTTTAAGTTCTAATATCTTCAGAAATGATTTTTTTTTCATATGGGATACACATTGGAAACCAGGAAGGAAATAAACGGAAAAAAGTGAACGCGCACAATTCCACCTTCCGGATGTGAAAAACCACCAGCCTAGATGGAAAGAGAGAAAAATAAACGCCGTTTTCTTTTAATTAAACCATATCGACGGTACACTTTGTGGTAGGTAGGAACATCCGCTTCCGGCTGAACGACCTAGGATGCAGTGTGAATATCATCACACTTTCAACGATGCAGTTCGTGCGATTCGATTAAGCTCGTTTGAATGTAATTAAAAAAAAAATAATTGAAACAGATACGGTGTGTTGTAAGAACTTTACAAAAATTCTATTAGTATAGATGATGTAATTTTCCAGAGCTGAACTTTGTTTATACATTGTTGAACTTGATTCATCATCCCGTTTCAACCAAATTCTGTAAACATTTTACATGCACGGAACTCCTTTCCCGATCCTTGACCTTCTTTTGGTTGGAAATCCGTTTTTTTTCGCCCTTTACACTCGAAACAATCAACTGAGCAGCGTGATGGCGTGAATGAATCTTATCGTCGCTCGGAGCCGAACCTCGGTTCCCCATTTTATTCGTGACTTCCATCGATTCATAACAAAAGCCGCGACGAAGTCGCGTGACTTTAATCGCCTTTAATGCTGCTGATTCCCAATAGAATGTTGGTTGTAACGAGACCGAAGCGAAGTTCATTTCATAGAACGACAATCGAGCTGGGGTGACAATAGTTCCGCGATAATTATGCATTTTCCTTACGGAACAAGCAGCTGCGATGATGGACCACACCCGCGGGTGTCGCCTGTAGTAATTTAAAAGGACCTGGGCGGGGGTGTAGCCATAAATTCAAATCTACAGGGACAGATGAGTAAATCAGAAGATGTCGGCCATCATGGCCACGCACGGTCAAGACCAGAAGCAGGACAATAATAGTTAAATGGCAAGTGGGGGTGTGATCGCGTATGTAGATAGAACTAGCTGGAAATGATTTGATTGATGGTCGGTCATAAACGCTCATCCATTTGGATCTGATTGATGTTGGATTATTCAGAGAGGTTACGCGGAGGGATTGGACCGATTTTCATCTGTGAACTACCGAAAGTATGGAATTGGTAACTACCGATAATCAATTCAGCGTAAATATGTTCTTTTACAGCTCAATGAAAAGCGCTACACACATTTAGACATAAAATAAAATAATTCTGTTTAACAATCGTTTCCGAAAACTGAGATTTTGATAGTCTGACTGTAGACTGTTGGTCGAAGCAATTACTCAAGGGCTTTGTATACTACTTAAGGATTCTTAATTTATTGAAGATCAGTCAGTAGTTATTATGTCGATTGATTCAGGAATAGATATCGTCACGTTGAAAATAGCTCCTAATGTTTTTCTCGTGATCCAAACCTAGTAGGATGTAAGTTAACATAACAATTTTCAATGAAACAATGCGAAAAACGTTTATGGCGTTAAAGAATAGTGAGACTTTGCACGAATTCCTGGCATGAATATTAAAAGATGGCAATGGCAAAAACAATAAATACATATTGCAAAAATGACAAAATTTCAAAACTTGCAAAAATGACAAATATTACAAAAATGTCAGAAATGACAAAAATGGCAAAAATTAAAAAAGACAAAAATGATAGAAATGACAAAAGCGATCAAAATGACAAAAAATTGCAAAAGGATAAAAATGACAAATTTAACTACAAACATAATCGAAAATTACCTTGATGACAAAATTGACTCATACGTGTTTTGAGCCTACTTGGTTGAAAATTCTTCTCATTCAAAGCAATCAAAAGATTCCCTTTAATTCCACCGCGGTCAAGAGTGTCCTTCCCGGGATTTCCCGGTCGGGAATTTGGAAAATCAGGGAATTCCCGATTCCCGGGGATCATAGTTTCATTCCCGGGAATTTCCGACATGTATGAAATTATTTCTCTGGAATATCCTGATAGCTGCCGGAACCATTCCTATTGGTTTTTTTAATGTAGACATACAAAACTCATTGAGAATATGCCAATTCCTGTGGCAGTAGACATTTGGTGCATTTTTTCATATTCAAATAGATAAGTTTAAATAGATAATACCATTTTCATTGAACGAAAACCCATAACCCTTCGCAAAATATATTAAAAAAAATCGCGCAGCAGGTAGGCAGATTGTGTTTTCTCGAAAGTAACATTTATGCTCTTGTTTCCCTTTAGCTCTGAAAGTCAGATGAATCTCAAAACTTAAAAATGACCAAGACATCGTTTGTTTTTATTCATATAAATAACAATTCAGATATATGAAGTTTTCATTTGGAACGCGAGAAAAGCACACTGAAGTGTGTGGAAATATGTGCTGGAACGGGCGGAAATTCACCAGATATGCAGCAAAATTCATCAGATGTGCGGCAGAATTCATCAAGTGTGCAGAAAATTCACCAGATGTGCGTTCCATCTTTTTGATTTCCCATTTACATGGGATTCGATGAATACTTCATACCTCTGGAACAATTTTGTAAAGTGTCCAGAAAAACAAAAAAAAAGTTGGATAAATCAAACAAATAAAAATATAATGTTTTTTACTAATTAATAATTGCATGAATAGATTCTTCATTTGACCTGTTCAGGTTATACTATAGTTCGTTCGACAGTATTTAATTAATCATTCTTGAAAACAGTTTGATTCAATTCATGAAAAATAAGTTTAAAAAACATTATGAAGAGTAAATTTTGAACAAATTATGGGCTTCAATGCAGGGAAGGTTCAATGACCCCGAATTGCATATATTTTACATTTTTTTGAACATTTCTCGGGATCCCGGGAATTCCCGGGAAACAGGGCGCCAGATTTCCCGATTCCCGGGAACGAGAAATGGCCGTAAATAGACACTCAGTACTAATATGTGAGCCCTCATGGTTGAATAATTCCTTATGTTACGAAAGCGACTAAGTTGACAAAAATAACAAATTTTCGACAAAAATTACCAAAATTAGCTAAATGACAAGAATGATAAAAAAAGAAAACTGACCAAAATGACAAAAATTACAAAAGTTGTAAAATTACTCACAATTGCTAGAAAAATAATCCATTTATTCAATTATTTCGCACAAATTTTTTTTCGCGTTTTATAGACGTCTAATTCTATAAATCGTTATTTTCATTTTCTATCCCTTCCTTTTAACCTTATGGAGATTTTTGGCTTTTCTCAAACAGCCACCACCATACTAACCAAATCATGTTAAGCTTTCTCGGATTTCAAATGAAATCTAATCATGAAAATGTGTCATTCAACAAGGCATTCGGCATATTCGCGATTTTTGAAAAAGTTCATTATTATTTTAAACCCTATAATTTGAATATTGGAAATATGCACTGTTGTGTTGCAATAAATAATATTTTTTCGAATAAATCTCTCGTCTATTATCTCATGTGCATTGACGGTACCAGAAACGAATAAACCATACCAATTTTTGCGCAGAGCGATTTGCTAAACTTTATTCCCAAACTTATACGTATTTTTAATTTTAACATCCTTCAATAGGACGATTTCAATCAATTGTATACGTTGAAAAGGCTTGAAATTCACACCGAGTTCATAAAAGCTACCGAAGAATATTTACAAACAGTTTGATTACATTACTGTCGGCTTTTCACTATTCATTCTTGAGTAAGTCCTTGATTCGAGTAATTTACTATTCATAAAACTATCGAGTGGATTCAAAGCCTCCTTTGTTCAAAACGATTGTATAAAGATGTTTGGTTTGGACAGTCAACTAAGCAATTTTGATTTCTTGCAGTAGGTTTCGATAATGAACACTGTATGTAAAAAATCAAAAGATTCAGCACTGTTTCCTGAATTTCATATGTTGCGAATCCTATAAAAAATGAATCATAATTCTAGGGTTTGAATGAGAAACACCCTTTTGCGACTATATGTTTATAAAATCTGCTGCAATCGCTGCAGTTAACCCACATATGCCAATTGAAACATCGATGCCTTTGATTTCTATAAAATTATTGTCCAAACTCTAAAAACTGGCCATTTTAAATTCAACGCTTATGCTTATTCTTATGCTTATGAAACGTACACAGCCAGATTTCGTCAGCATTCCGCTGAGTAGTAAAAGTACATTTACTACCTATTTTTTCCCGGCCGGGCCCACTGTGCAGTATTAGACGCAATAACAACCTGAACACAGGGAGGAAGTAACGTGTACAACAATAGGTATCACACGTTTAGATGATTAGATATTTTTCCGTTGGGAGCTTATTTGCTGAAAAGTAGTGCACTCCTGGATACCAGTCGTTGGATATTTCTTCTCAAGTGGATGGAAATAAGGTTGTTTTCACACAGAAATTCAAAATTATAGGTGGATTTTAATTTTTATCTGTTTATTTTAACATATTTAACACGTTCGTCGCCACGCTCTTTTTGGTAGTTTTACTAGCCGGGCCCAAAGAAATGCTCAGAGCGAAAAAGTTAGGGAGGAGATTTGCAACGTGTGGCTAAACTGAGCGGCTTACTTGAGTAAATGAGCGTCACACGTTCTTGATGTGACGGGCCTCCCAGGAAATACACCCGTCACCCGAATATGGGTCGCATGCTCTCGTCAATTGGAAGTGCAGATGGAATGCGGATGAATTTGGCTGGTGGCTCCATTCGATCATCCCAATGGTGAAACTTAAACCATGGTTCAAGGGTTTAGACTTGAGCTGTGATTTTATTAAAGCATTTTCCTGACTCATGTCCCAATCACTGTTTCTTAAACGCGTTACTGTATCGTGTAAATCTGTCTAGTACCAATCTCTGAAGCTGTGGCCATGGTTATCACGACATTGACCATGTGGTTTGGTCGTGCGAGATCCACTTGATCGCCAGAGAGCAGTAACAAATTCGCTTCGGTCTCGAGGAAGGCAACCTAATGTACCTGAAAGACATGTGTTAGCTGCGATGGACTTAACTTACTTTTTCGAACTCTATACATATATTCTTCGAACCTATCGATCTTATTCTGTAAACTTTTTCTCAATCTGTGACTAATTTTTTTTTAAGCAAGAAATGTAAACAGTGCAAAAACAAAATCCATTTTGGCTCCTTAAACCTGCTGGATTGAGCCGTTTCAAATAAATGATTTAAAAAAACACATTTAAATTATTTTCTTAAATTTATTGAACTGTGATTGGGAAATTTTGAATTTCTTTGTATCTTATTTCTGGTCATTGATCTTGGATATAGCACCATTGCTCGCTCTTGAAAAGAAACAGAAAAAAGGGTTATTAAAACCTCCATAAAGTCCTTTTTTTTTTAATATTTCATGAAAAAAATATTCATATTTCTATACACAACATTTTTATTGAATAAATTTATCTATCACTTCTATAAAACCAGTTTCGACACTGATTAAAACAACTAAGATGAATCAAATGCCGATTACAATTGCCTTCGCACAAAAATGAAATTAATTAGTAAAGATTCAATTTCCAAAACTTCAGATCACTCCCTTTTATTTATTTATTTACATAGTATCTCACGACATAACTTGACGAACATAATTCCTAAAATTCACTCGGTCCATGGCAACCGTTCTCCAATTTGTCGGGCACCCCACGTTCGCCAGATCACGCTCCACTTGGTCTAACCACCTCGCTCGTTGCGCCCCCGCTCGTCTTGTTCCTACCGGATTCGTAGCGAACACCTTTTTTGCAGGACAGTCGTCCGGCATTCTCGCAACATGTCCCGCCCAGCGTATCCGGCCAGCTTTCACCGCCTTCTGGATACTGGGTTCGCCGTAGAGTCGCGCGAGCTCGTGGTTCATCCTTCGCTTCCGCACTCCGTTCTCCTGTACGCCGCCAAAGATGGTTCTTAACACTCGTCGCTCGAATACCCCGAGTGTACGCAGGTCCTTCTCGAGCAATATCCAAGTCTCGTGCCCGTAGAGAACAACCGGTCTAATGAGCGTCATATACAGGTTACACTTCGTGCGAGGGCTAAGTCTTCTCGACCGCAGTTGCTTGTGGAGTCCATAGTAGGCACGACTTCCGCTGACAATTCGCTCCCGGATCTCACGGCTGGTGTCATTGTCTGCGGTCACCAGTGAGCCGAGATAGACAAAGTCTTCGACTATCTCCAGCTCGTCGCCGTCGATCGTGACCTTGTTATTACTGGACAAGCGGGTTCGGTCGGTCTCGGATCCGCAGGCCAGCATGTACTTCGTCTTGGACGTATTAATCATCAACCCAATCCTTCCTACTTCGCGTTTCAGTTTGCGGTAGATCTCCTCCACCGCCGCAGATGATCTGCCGACTATATCAATGTCATCGGCAAAGCAAATAAGTTGACTGGATCTGTTGAAAATCGTGCCCCGCATTTCGCCCACCGCTCGTCGAATAACACCTTCTAGCGCCACGTTGAACATCATGCAGGATAGACCTTGTCGAAGCCCCCTGCGCGATTCGAATGAAGTCGACAATTCACCCGAGATCCGCACACAGCACTGCGTTCCATCCATCGTCGCCTTGAACAGTCTGATCAGCTTCCCGGAAAAGCCGTTCTCGTCCATGATTTTCCATAGCTCGTTACGGTCGATCGTGTCGTATGCGGCTTTGAAGTCGATGAATAGATGGTTCGTAGGGACTTGGTGTTCCCGGCATTTTTGGAGGATTTGCCGTAATGTGAATATCTGGTCCGTCGTTGATCGTCCCTCCATGAAGCCGGCTTGATGACTTCCCAAGATTTTTTTTTCAGATCACTCCCATTCATTATGATAAAATAATTGTTTAGCAAGCCTTGACTTTTCCACACTTGCTTAAAGAACAATGAACAAAATAATAACATAGTGAAACAACCGATTTCATTATAATTTTGTTCCACATATGTGTTGTTCCGCAAAAAGATTTAAACGTATTTGCTGATTTTATTCAATACTCAGATATAGTTAGATAAATTTGAATATGGTAAATAATTCATTGAGCTTTGCTTCCTAATGTGGTCGAGCACTGGGGCCAGCATTTGATTTTTGTTAATTTCCGTTCAAAAGGTAGATTGAGCGAACGGATGAGACACGGATAAAAGTTTTATATTCTTCAACATTTAACAACTTTCGCAGCACTTGACCACTTCCCTAAAGCAACCAAAAGTTTGGATAGCATTCCTCTATCAGGTTTGATCATCTCACTCAATACAACTGTTTTCAGCTCAATTTTTAAGTAGCTAACCGAACTTTAAAGTTGACAAAAAGTTCGAATAAAATGCTAACACCAGCTTCAAAAAGCAGTACAAAAATTGAAAAAAATATTTATTCGACCCTTCAGGTCCTGATTTGATTCAAATTAACTAACCATAATTGTTACTTACTCACATTTAAATAAAATGTTTTAACCAAGCCTCGAACCTGAGCTCACCGCTTCAAAATCGAGCTACATACTCGCTGCTCTATATGAGCATCATGAGTAGCCAACGATTTTACTTGATGTGGCGATTGTCTTTGAAACTACATACTTTACAGTTCATAATTTCTTAGCTATTCCCACTTTCAAGTTGTTTATTTTCAATAAACAATAAACAATAAACAATAAAAAGTTCTTCCGGAACTATTGTTGTCTCCCAAGTTACGATGTGTTTGTTTATGCAGACACGGATTGAAGTTCGAAACAAGTAGGATTAAGCCTTTAAATCTACTTCAAATTTCCTATATTGCGAAGTTGCTTTTGGAACTTATTAAAAACTTCCAAGTTTACAAAACAGTACAACAGAGATTTTTTTTAACGAACTATTAAGCTGTACAAAAAGACTTGCAACTCTTTAATAGCTACTTGGAGTTGAAAAAAGAAGAAGTACACAACAAGTACCATTGTTTCTCTTCATACCAACTTTTAAGTTTCCAAAACGTAGAAACAGAGATCAAAAACAGTACTTTGAAGCTTTTTTTGAATTTTTGCGGAACTTGATAAAGAATGAAGTTCCATGGATCTCGAAAAAGCATTTTGAACAGCAAAAAAGTTCCACAGAACTTTTGTACAGCTCTATGTGGACTTATGAGTTCGTTCCTTAAATAATATTCGATATTTGGCCCTGCGAGTGAGATTCCAAAAACAAAACACTGTGAACACCTCCGAAAATTTCTCGTCGAACGTTTTCCGGCACGAGTTCCGTCTGACAGAAGCCTTTAATCGGAGTTTCACAAGTTCGCAATCAAGTCAACGCCTACTTTGGATTACATTTTAACTTCAAGTTTTCAAAATGAGTTCCTGTATCAAATTATTTCTTACTCACCAGTACAATCGACAAAAAATCGAGCACATTCGGTTGAAATGATTTTAAGCTAAAACCGTGTGTTTATTTGTGCAACGATTATTAAATCACACTTGATATATAAGATCCGTGATTAAACCACGGCCAGATGCTTTAGAAATGGCTACAATGAAAAATAACGTGACTTTTCAAAGAGGTCTTAACGACATTATACATTAATTAGAAACCCCAACCCACCTCAAATTTAATTTAAACCCATTTGATTTATGGATGTTTTAAATTTAACGCTTTTCAACCTCCGTATAGAGAAGGTTTTGAACAGGAAGGACATGTTTCTGTGGAAACATGACGCTACGCTTAAAAGGATTTTCAATGTTTTCCTAATTTTTCTTGACCCAGTCATAAGTTATTAATGTAAAAATCGACAGTGAAAGTTCGGTTCGATCTAGAAAACGAAAATTTTTCAAAAAAGAACGGCAGTTTGACTCGAGGTCTTCTCATAAACTGAGTGGCTTAGATTTATTTTGTTACTGATTTCGATACTGAACCAAACTACGCCCTCTTATATTTCTCTGTCAAATCCAAATCAGAATTTAATTTAAACTAATAAATTGCAAACAAGAAGTGGCTCTTAACATGCGAACTTTGAAATAGTATCCCATAAATCGAAACCCTTTGTTGTCGTTCTCGTCCAAATTTGTCGTGTGGACTGCAATCACATTTTTTTATATCGTCAACTCCCGTAGTATAATTTTATGGACACATCAAACCATTAGAAGTAAATCTACGGCCGTCTTTATTTAGGTCATTTCCAACAGTAGGTTTTTTAATACATTATTAACCAAAAGTGTCAATAATTAATTAGCCAAACAGCTGACTTAACGTATTCTGTGTTTTCTCTCTGGCTTCTAGGAAGAAAGGCAAACGACTCTTGATGACAGCACTCGACCCGACTGTAAAACGCGGGAGTTTTTCCCGTCGTGCTTTCTTCTCTGTGGGAAAATCCACAACCTACTACGCATAGATGCCACACCTACCGATTTTTCGGTATTCATACCGATTTTTGGGCAAATTTTTATCCAAGAATCGGTATATACCGAATACCGATTTTTGGCAAAACATACGGTTTCATACCGATTTTTGAGATTTTTATACAAAATGTAAAATATAATTCAATGTAAGCGAGACTATCGAAAATATTGGGTTTCTGTTCAATTGAAGACAACCTAATTATATTATTTGGCGTTAGCTAAGCAAGAAACACTTAAAGCTTTTATGATAAGTGCGCGTATTTCAATATTTCAATCGAAACTCTCAAATTTTAAAGGAAAGAAGTAAAACAAAGTAAACAAAAGTTTTTGATAGTCGAATGTTTAAAGATAAGTCTACGAATAAAGTTTTAACTACCCGTTGGAATTTGGAAGTAATTTTTCCATTGAGAATGTTGGAAAACTATCGTTTTCTATAATCTATTCTATGATATTTATAATTTCGACAAGATAGCCTGCGGAAATTAAACTAATGAGGTTGAGTATGTATGAGTTTTCAGAATTTTGAAAACATAAAAAAAATGTAAAGAACACTCTGTAATCCTTATACCTATAAGGAATCATGTGTTGACCGATAACATGAAGAAATTTAATGATTCAGAATAGCACAAAGAAGCTTCAAGATTTTTTTAAATAATTCCACAAAAACTTTTCAATACACGCAGCGAAAAGATTTTTTATTTCAAAGGAAAGTGCCGCAAAAACAAAGGATTTTTTCCTTTGATTTTGGGATAAATAAAAATTCCTTTGGTTCAAATGAATTTTTCTTTGTTTCAAAAAATTTTTCTTTTGAAAAATCTTTGAATCAAAATTCTAATCCTTTGAAACAAAAAACAGTTTCATTCGATACAAAGTCGTTTTCGTTTGCTTCAATGTAACAAAGATTTAGATTTAAAAGCATTTATTCATTGAACTCTTTCTCATTAATTCCAATTGGAAGAAATATTTTCAGTTGTTCCGAAGTTCCTATTAGGAATTTTAAATAATAAAAAGAAAAAAAAAATTTTTTTATTTCTTTTTTATTCACGAACTTAAGAAAAACACTTGTTCACTATGCAAATAATTGAATGATCCGATCCTAAATTTCGGTGACACCAGTCTGGCGTAGAGGCATTTCTTCGTGAGCTGACTTCCGGAAGCAAGTCTCGTTGCTGGCTTTCCTCGCCATCCGACTGGTAGTTGCCGCTGAAGATCGGGCCGAAGATAAACTAACCGCTGAATTTAGGGTGGAATCAGCAGTGGTCCTGTAACAATGCAAGCGCTTATAGAAATTCTTAAATATTCCCTTTTTTATTAACGGAAACACTTACCATTCTTCATCCTGAATTCTCCTTAGCTAACTCTGATTAACTGGTTTAGATTTTTAACACAACCGGCCAAACTCAATTCTATTTTTATATTTTATTCTTCTTGTTCAATCCAAAATAACTCTAAGTTCGAAGTTTTTATTTAAAGAAATTATTCCTTTCCTTCGAAAGCATTTTTCTTTGGTTAAAAGAAAATTTACTTTGTTTCAAAAGAAATATGCAATTGAACAAATGTCTTTTAAATCAAAGAATTTCTTTAAAATCAAAGCCCAAAATTATTCGATTCAAAAAAATTATTCTTTCTTTCAAAAATTATTCATTTGAATCAAAACCATAATTCATTGATTCAAAGAAAACAGGAGTTTGATTCCAAAAAAAGAATTTTTTGATTCAAAGTCAGTTTTGTTTTGTATCAAAATCCAAGTTTTCTCTGCGTGTATGCGATTTTTTTCAATTAGCCCTCAGAGCCAAAAGAGTATAAGAGCTAATGATCCATGAGTTAAAAATACGGAACGAATTTTCATGTTTCAAACTATATTTCGTGATTTCTTCAGATTTTTAGAAATTTATTTTCATACCTTTATAGGCGGAAAAAAATACAAATTATTGAAAAACGTATGAAAAATTGCCAAACATAACAGCTTTATAGTGTTTTCTCTCGAAATTTGCTTTTATACACTCATACACCTTTCTGGCATCAATGCAGTAATTATGAAAATCCAAAGTTTGTAAAAATTTTCTAAAAATTATAATAGAGAAACAGTATAAACCTTCTAAGAACTCTTAAAAACGAATAAAAATGTATAAAAACAAATTTTTTTAATCGCCATAAAATACCGATTTTCCTACCGATTTTTCGGATTTCCATACCGAAAAAAGATTTTTTCGGGTTCAAAAATACCGATTTAAATGTGGCATCACTGCTACTACGATACGACGCTACGACTCCGAGGAAAATTGAGAGAATGTGTTTTTCTCTCTGCTCCCCGAATCATAACATTTCCAACATGCTGCTGTGCGATGTGGTTTTCCGAGGATAAGGATCGGGTCGTATCGCCGTCAGGATCGAGTGGGCCTTCTTCGGCGCTGGATGCCGACGCTCAGTCTTCTCCGTTCCAGCATTCATGCTTTTTCACTCACCAACAATCTCAGCGCTGAACAGAATATAGGAACTAGTGTGTAGAAGTGAAAATCTGTGTCTAAAACTACTGTCACTGGATCAATCGTCGGTGTTAGAAAAAAGTGTAGGAATCTTTTAGCTCAAGTAAAACTTGAGACAAGTGATTTTTGCAAACTTCCAAGCTCCTGAGGAGGAAGTGGTTTATCGATAACTCTTCGTTTCTGATCTATCGAACTTGACTGCTGACGGGAGTGCTTTGTGTTATCTTGTTTGGTTTAACCTAAGAATTTTGCTAGCATCGGTGTGCGCTTTGGTGCGAAAGTGTTGAAGTTGAAAATTAAAGCTTCGCTTTGCTGACTGGTGATTGGCGGAGAGTGCGAAAGCAATCAATTGTGATATCGCAAACGCAATTAAACAAAATAAAAAAAAACGCATCTTCCTGCAAAAATTTTGTAAATTAAGCTTAGCGTGTTCGGCAACATCATATCTTTAGTATTATCTAAGTATTAGAATACAACTTTTCCAATAATAAACGAACCAAACAAATGTGATCAGAGATATAGTGTGATAATAGAAAGGCAAAAACATTGATAATAAACCCTGAATCGAAGATTAGCAAGTGCAAAGGGCGTGTGAATCGTGTTTTGTTTAGACAACAAGAAGCAAGAGTCAATTTGTTACAGAAAACCTATCAGAAAGCATCCTTGCTGTGGGTAAAACGTTAGAATTATTCAATTGATAAACCAAGAAATAATCAGGAGTGGTCAAGTGGTTTTATTTCTGGTAGTAGGCGAGCAAAAGAAGCTTGGAACGAAACGGAATAACAAACATAGAAACCGCACACTGGAGAAAGCGAAAGGAATTGACCCGTCGTCGTTGTTGGTTCAAAAGTGGGAAGCATGATTATATAACAGCCAAGCAGCAGTTCGAAATCATTGCCAAAATCATCACACCATCATTACCATCATCAGCCAGGCGTCCGTGAAAAGCGTACGAGAAAAAAAAATCACTAATGCCGGGGAGCAAAATAATCAGTAGTAGGCGGTGGTGTGGGAGTTGGTCTCAGTTTCGTTGAGACCATTGTGTTAAAAGCAAAAAAAAAGGATATCGCAGTAAGCACCGACTGAAGCTCAACAACAACAATATCTAGCGAGAGATGAACTAACAAAGCAAACAAACACGAATCACCCCAAAAACCAAGAAAAACCAAAGGGATAAATGTAAATTCCTTTGAACTTAGTTGGTAGGCAGCTGGCGCCCTTTCATCATGCCTAGCAGGAATAACGACGACGGGAAGTAGGTAAGTTAAGTCAAAGCGTTGTAAATCGAGGGCGATGTATTAGCTATTGGCCTCTCACCGCCTCGATTTCTTCCTGGGTTGAAGGTGCCGATTTCAATAAGTTGGTTCCCTTTCCGATGTTTTCGCCAGTCAGCACAGGAAAACAACAGATGTTGTTCGGCCCATTTTCGTTCAGTGCTGTCAGAATTGGTGCTCGGATTGAGACGTTTTGATATTTTTATGCAAATTTGCTCTGATGGATGGGTCGCCAAAAAACAGTATTCATACTGGAAAATTGGAATTTTGAACAGGTTGTATCATAAATTATTTTTTTATCAATCAATTTAAATATTTTTTTTATTATTTACCTTTCAATTACTTGTTTTTTCGAAACTTATACCTTAAGGTTAAAAACGTTATTGAATGGTAAGAAACCCTTTTATTGGCCACTTTAATCAAGAATCTTATTATACTACTAATCCAATAAAGGATGTTGGCTCATTTTCAAGCTATTCTAATGTTTGGGTCTCCTTTTCTTCTTTTTCCTTTTTCTTTTTATCTATCATAGTTTTGAATAATGAACGTTGAATAAAAACTTGAATTCTTAAAACGAATAAAGGAACAGCAATGTGAAAGGAACTTTTTGAATTAATTCAAGCAACTGTCTCCCGGCTCTGTAAAACTAAATGGTTTGAGCTGTTTCGAACTGCAAAAAAAAGTAAGGGAGGCATTGGATGTATTGGAAAAATTTCATGATCGAATTTTGAAAACCGACCATATACATTTTGTAGTTTCACTAATCACTATGCTTATTAGACTGGCCCATAACAAAAAAAAAAACCTTATATTTCACGCGGCACTCCCTAGATTGGTGCATTTAGGCGAAAAAAGGACTTTCTGAAAGCTTCAGGTCTTTTAGCAGGAGCACGAGCTGGTGCAAAGGACTTGAAATTTGTATGGAGATTTTCAGAAAAATGTATGAAAAATCGACATACTTTCACTCTTTGTGTTCTAAAATATGTTTCCAGTATGCTAGAAAGCTCAGAATTTCAGGAATTGAAGTTCATACGCCAGGTTGGTCTCCTGTAGTAGAATGTTAATACATGGGCCCCGGAGAGGCGCAAGATGTGGGTTCAAGTCTCACCAGGAGACAAGGCGAATTTTTTTCGCATGTTTTTCAACATCGATTTTCTCTTATCTAGTCCCTGAAATTTCATCTAAGTTGGATTCATTTCTCTATTTCAAATTTTCCTTAAGACTTTTCATCAAGGTCTTACAGTTTTGGGAAAGGTGGCTTCTTTAGAGTTGTCGTTGAAGACATTCTTTTTTTTTCCTTATATGTCCGTAGTACTTATCTCTAATTTAACTTCATGGGACGAAAAAAAAGGAACGTCTAAAGGCTGTAAAATACAGGGTGACAAAAAAGTCCTGTCACACTTTTTTTTTGGGGTCGCCTGTAGCCTATACGTTGTATCTCTCTGGTGCCATCTATATGTCAAATGAAAGGGCTAACTTTGCTGCCCAAAGTGGCAGAGTTTCATTTCTGTGCAGTTTGTGTACATTAAGTTGTAAGTGGCAGAGTTGAGAGCAGCTGTTATCGCTGAATATGTGAGAGGGTACAAACCCGGACGCATATTCAAACACCTAAAACCACTCGTAATCAACAGGAAATTCGTGTACCAGACCATAAATAAATCCTAGAGACCAGAGGCATCGAGGACAAAACACGACTGGACCACCAAGATCTGTGAGAACTACAAGGTTGAAAAAGATTATACGAGACTGGACGTGCGCGGCTTGCGACGACTTTCCGAGACGTCTGAAGCTGCTTCGATCAGAGAAAGGTGGTGTAATTCCGAGATATCGTCTGTGAAGTATCTTGATGAGTTACTGAATAAAGCTATGAAAGTCAGATTATGATTTTCTTCTTATTCTTTGAAATATTGGGATTTTTCTGTGTGACCGGACTTTTTTGTCACCCTGTATGTGTTGAGTTCGGAAGGAGACATTTGAAAGAAATGTTGTGTAGGTCGCCCAATTCTAGAACTCATATAGAAAAATGCAAACTAAAGTTATCTCCGATTGCTGCACAAAAATAAATTAAATATGTATGTTTTTTGGAGCTCAAAAAGTAACTTCAAGGCTGTGGAAACAGCGATCTTTGCTTGGTCCATTTTCACCCCCATTTGTACATTTTGGACACTGCTTCAAAAAATTGGAAATAACTCTTAACATATTCAACCAATTTGTAGAAGAAACACTGATTCTGGTTACGCAGATCCTAATGAACGTATTTATCAGAAAAAGAGCCATGAAATTTACATATGTTAGTTTACACATGACAAATTTCTGGAATGTAGCTTGTTTGTCATAACGACACTGAATTTAGACGATTTTTAGTATTAAAACAGAATATTTATGAGACAAAATTTTTAAAGCAAAATTTGATATTTTTGAAAATATTTAAAATACAAACATTTTTCATTTTGGCTATACTCACATACGCACTTCAGTAGCTGTTAAATTTTGGCTGATATTATTCAGCTTGTATTTAAAATAAAATTATTTTAAATTTCTGTTTCCTTTAAAAACATGAATTCGTTTCATTTTACTGTTTTCCGTCAAAAATTTGTCGTTATAAAAAATGACGTAATGCTATGCTGACAAATAAAACCTAAATAGTATTTTGGGTGCGCCACGCCGAAAAAAATTCAAATCCAATTTGGTACGTTGCTTCAAAAGGTTGCTCACCCCTGCTGTAGAACATTGTTCAAGTTAGGTTAAGTATGCATGTTTTCTCTTTCTCCTCTCACTTAGAATCACCTGTTCAATCATGTACACTAGTGTTAAGGAATAGTATATAAGTTAGACACTGATTTACTGAAGTACTGTAGCTATATTTAAGTAACCTTCCGCTGTCAGTTGACAGCACCTAGCAAAGTCGAAGTAAATGAATTTCAAAGTGAAAAGGTTGTTGCTATTGGGAAGATGCGTCACTCTGCACCGTCGTGACACCAACATAACTTTATAAGTGAAACTCGAAAATGTTTTCCAAATTGTACTTCTTTAATTGATAGTTGAATAGGTTGATATAGAAAAAAAAACTTCTCTGCACTCTCCGCAAATTTCGGGACACAAATCTACATCTCTTCATAAACTGATAAACGGTATTTCAGAATTTTAAAATTTTGTAGGCTTCTGGAAACTCTCAGGTAAATAGTGACTCACGGATTGCAACATCTTACTTACTTACTCACTTAATGTTCCCGTGCCGATCTTCCGGTGCATAGGGCCGTGGTAAAAGACCTCCACTGTTGACGATCCAGAGCCAGCATCTTCACTTGGTCCCAGTCAAGATTCTCGTCGACAGTTCTGATTTCGGCGGCTAGGATTCACCGACACGAATTTCTGGATCTGCCTTTCCTTCGATGTCCCTCTGGATTCCATTCGAGCACCTCTCTGCAAATATCGTTCTTATCATTTCGCAGCGTGTGCCCAATCTATCACAACTGACGTACCCGGATCACGATTTCGAGCGCCCTTTGATGACACCGGCGATGTGATTCCTCATTTTAGATCCAATTGCCAGGCCTTGCAGTTTTTGCGTCGTCACCGCATATGCACAAGTTTCACACCGGTACAACAATACGGATTGGACGTTTGAGTTGAAAATTTGGATTTTCATTGGTAGAGAGATCTGACGTGATCCGATGTCTTTCTTGTTACCATCATCAGGCGTTATCTAGCATTGCGGCTGGCAAATGGTGGATAATGTGCAACATCAGTTCAGAATAAATGAACGAGAAGGAAAATGAAACGAACTCACCAATTGTTGAAGCAGCAAGTGTGTTTCCCCTTGTAGCAAATCATTAAACCTGCCGAACGCGGACGAAATTAACGGGGAATCGGGTCGGGCGCAAACAATGGAACATGCAATTATTGATTACTATGCATTATCCGCTAATTCAATCGTATTTTTAAAAAATCCACTAATTCAAGATAAATATCAATTTTACAGTGAGAAACTACTTAAACTTCTAAAAATTATTTTCACCCCGACACGGAGTGAAAAAAAAACACGTACGATACCAACGAACCATCGCCTACTTCTTTCGAAGAATACCACAAAGTGGAATAATCACGAAAAGTATTTTAAAAAATTAGTCGGAATTTTAAATTTTTTTTAAGACTTCCAAAAAAGTATCCTGCTTTCAGGTCCGTCAAGCTGGGAGCACCGGACTGTTGATCTAGGGAATCTAGAGAATGAAAGAAGCGGGCGAATGGACGGATACAGAATCACGTTTTGCTCTTGCATTTCACTAGCCCGGAGAAGCCCACATTCTTCCACCGGATCAGAGCAAAATGTCATTAGTGGAAAACACTTATTCACGGTTCAGAATCCCTCTTGTCTTGGGGATCAGAACTTTATGCCTCAAATTTTATCGAATTTCGATAAAACGTGGTGAAGAATCATGAATAATTCGTTTACTTAATTTACAGTTTCATATTTTCCTGTTCTGTATTCTGAACTTGTTCAACAATCTGAAACATTAACATTGACCTTCAAAAACATGTGTTAAGAAAATTACTGCAATTTTAAATAATTGTATAATCAATTCCTATATTTCAAATAACATAAGAAAATAATTTTCCCATCGCCATCAATGCACATTACATTAATAATGAATAAAACAATGGAGCAACGGCTTCGTGTGGCACAAAAGCCAGCACCATTCACAACTCGAATTAATTTTCATTTCTCCCACTGGAAAACCGTTCGTCGTCGTAGGAAGGTATCACCATCAACTATGTAAGTATGTTTCTCTGCATACCAACAGCAGCATGGATGAGGTGGCGCCATGCGGTCTCTCTGCCCGAAACGTGAAAGCTTTTAAACTATCCACATGGGCTGTAGAAGGTTGAACGTTTTTTTTTAGATTAAAATATTTAGATTAGAATGATGAACATTGAAGGTCAGAATCATCAAAATAATGGACGCAGATGAAATCGAATTTACAAAAGTCTGAAGTGAATTTTAAAAACGAGGAGAGCACGTAGTAAAATTAATAAATTTAGGAATTGAGTTGACTTAAATGCTTTAACAACCACAAATAAACAACACCATTATAAATTTCAATTATCTGAGAATTGACACGAAATTGGGATAAAAATGGTCTTAATCTTAATGTCAAATAACGTTGAATACATAAAACATCGAGATTCTTTGATTTCGGTAATTTGTCATTTTTATCATTTTTGTCATTTTCGTAATTTTTTTCAATTTTGTTATTTTTATCATTTTTGTCATTTTTGTCATTTTTGTCATTTTTGTCATTTTTGTCATTTTTGTCATTTTTGTCGTTTTGTCGTTTTCGTCGTTTTTGTAATTTTTTTCATTTTTGTCATTTTTGTCATTTTTGTCGTTTTGTCGTTTTGTCATTTTTTCCATTTTTGTCATTTTTGTCATTTTTGTCATTTTTGTCATTTTTGTCATTTTTGTCATTTTAGTCATTTTTGTCATTTTTGTCATTTTTGTCATTTTTGTCATTTTTGTCATTTTTGTCATTTTTGTCATTTTTGTCATTTTTGTCATTTTTGTCATTTTTGTCATTTTTTGTCATTTTTGTCATTTTTGTCGTTTTTGTCGTTTTTGTCATTTTTGTTATTTTTGTCATTTTTGTCAATGTAGTCATTTTCATACTTTTTGTTCATTTTTGTCATTTGAATGTTTTTCTATTTTTGTCATTCGTATCATTTATGTGATTCTGGTTAATTTTTTTAAATTTTTGTTTCAAGTTAAATCTTTTTTTTGATGTTTTAGTTATTTATATGATTCATGTTTTTATGTCATTTCTGTAGCATTTGTTATTCTTCAATTTTTTTCTATTTTATGTTCGAAACTTTACATTGCTACAATTTCTGGCTGACAGTTTCCTTTTATATATTTAATACAGAACTTCTTCTGACAAAGGATTCAAGCCGAAAATCTCATCTGAAGTAAAATGTAACTGTCCGTTTTAATATTCAGAACCTCACTAAAACAGCTCAGCGCGAGAACAACTCAATCTGCCACCGTTTGGCGTTTCAATCTGCAGTTATACCTACTTATTGCAACAATCTGACAGCACTGAAAGATCCAGAAACATCCCCCCATTGGATGGATCCATGAAAATAATATTACTCTCATTTTGTTCTTCCCCTCTACACTTGTCCACCTTCAAGAGGACTAGAACGAACCAGGAACAAAGTTGGACGGACATTGTGGCCAGGGAACATCAACAAACACACGTGCGAATCACTCGACGAAAGGTGAAAAAGGCCCCCTCTGGATCAGAACCAGGGTTCTCAACCGGGCAGGGATTGTGTGCGGTTTCGGTTTAATTGAAATCCCAACCGGTGAAAAAGGGGATATGACCACCAACAAAAGGATCAATCAGGCGGAAGACTACAGCAAGAGGGATACTCATCATCAACCGGGACAACTCAATACGCGGCCAATACGTATATCCGGAACCGAGGGCCGGGACCTAGAAGTGCTTGAAAGTTTATTTGGAATGATGCCTTTGTTGTTGTTGTCGTTGATGTTGTTGTTATTGGAAGCTCAGGCTCATTCGATGGGCGCAAAAATTTGGCCGAGGACATCATGCTCGATCCTCGGTGGTACTTTTAGCCGGTGGCGGCATCTGCGGGAGGACGTTCAATAAATCTTGTTGTCCTCACCGTTGTTATTGCTGTTGTTGATGTTTGCACCTATTAGATATATTGTTGAAGAGAGAAAGCTTTGGAAGCATTGAACAAACAAAAAAAAAAACACACACACAGAATATCATATCTTGCGATACTTTTTTACATACGAGTTACGAACCAGGAAGCAGAAAGAAAGTAGGTGATACACGTGTAGCTGCTGAGAGAACCAAGAGACAGATAAACCCACAGCAAAGCATGGGGAATGGTATGAATAAGGTAATTGAGCTCTCGTGACATCCCTACCCCACTTTCTTCTCAAGCTGAGGGGTGTTTCTGCTGATGATAAGAGACCTTCTTAAGCACAAAAGAGATACAATTGAATTAAAATTTTCCTTTTTTTCTCTGCCCCATCCAACCAACGACGCTGCCATCCCGTTTAATTTTGGTGCGGGCGGTTGGATCCTGTGCTTTTTTTTCCAGGTGATGCCGGGGTTGTACGTTGGCAACTACCGCGATTCGAAGGACTATCAACAGTTGGACCGTTTCCAAATCACGCACATCGTCTCGATACACGATAGCCCCAGGCGATTCCATCCGGTGAGTTTACAGCGGTGGTTTTTTTGGATGTCTAATTTTAAGCTTATGTTTCATTTTCCAAGTTTTTTGTTTATTCCTTCAATATCTCGAGGAATAGTAGTTTGTGAAGAATCAATCGATAGTTCAACACAACAATAGTTCAAAATTTGTACAGATATTGGTTTTGTTTAAATCTGCATTTTCACATGCAGCTTTTCTACTATTAAGATGTAGCTAATAATTCACTTGTCTTGATTACTCTTGGTTAACCTGTGGCATGTCTGATCCTTCCAGTTATAGCAATTTTTCTTCATTTTCTTATACCAACATAGACAAAACCTGTAAGCATTCTGGAAAATGAAAGGCGTCCTTTATTTTTCTTTTCAACGCAATCTCTGTTACTTCTAAACATGCATTGCAGAGATCACTACGGCCAGGCCAACCTTGTGATAAAACCCGCAACAGACACCGGATCAAGGGAAGGAATAAAGCGTAGAGTTTCCAAACGCTTTATACATTTTTATTTATAAAAATAATGCAATTTTAAAGTTCAATACTATAAAAGGTTGGATCTCACCAAATAAGTTGTCATCGAGAGGATCATTTTTTCACTGATACGGATCCGTGTGTCTCTAGATGGTAGGAACAGGACTGGTGCAGTTTCGATACTGGGACCTATTGCAACCGAAACTTCTGAAGCCGATTTGCTGTTTCTCACATCTTCCACGGGATTTTCCCATTTGCTACAGTGCAACTAACAAAAAGGTTCACCATTGCGGTTATAAACAGATTGATTTTTTATTTATACTATTTTCTTACTTTTGAAAATCATTTTTCACGGAGCACAAATTTTGACGTCTTTGCGAGGCAACGCCTACTTGAACTCCTCCATTCAGTCATAGCAATTTTTCGGAGATTAAAAAAATAGAAAATTGGGTCTGTGCCAAAGGAGATTGTAAGCTGACATGTTTAAAAGAAAAGAGAAAATAGCGACCCACTTTTATGACTTAGGGACTTAGGAAATACTAATGTGAAATGACAATGATAGCTGTTTTTTTTTTAAACATAAACTTACAAAGAAAGTTTAAAGATCTCAAAAAATGTATAAATTGATTTTATCATTCGCAGTTCTAATGCTTGCTTAATGTATTAAATTGGATTGCGACATTTGTACGATTTGAAAAAAATCTGAAGTTTTAGCTACGATAACCGCTTCCTAGACAAACTTTTTGACTAATAAAAATCTGTAATTTTGTGATTTGACCTTAAAATTCTGTAACGGTTTTCTGTGATGCTGTTGTCATGAATTTTATAGCAAAATCAAGTTAAATATTCACAATTTAAATTTTTTTTTGAAATTTGATCGGAAAAAACCAATTTACATAACAAATGCAATAATATTTCATGAATTAGATAAAAAATATGAGGTAAATAGTGATATCGAAATTCATAATTTAAAAACTATGTACAAAATGCAGAAATTCTGTGAGAGAATGTTTCAACTTTCTGGTGTTTGGACAACGATATGAAAAGATGTGAAGTTTTTTCCTACAGATTTAATTTTTGTAGATTCCAAATTTTGGAATTTCATTCTTGTCATTTTTGAGTTGTCATTTTTGTTCTTTTTGGTTATTTTCGCCATTTTTATCATTTTTGTCATTTTATCATTTTCGTCATTTTTGTCATTTGTTTATTTGTGTATTTGTATAAAAAATCAACGGATAACATGTTGATCCAAATGAAAACTTAATCCTTAATAACTTATCAAAATTTAAATCCACTCGACACAGTTCTGAACACGTCTAATAGTTTCCTTCGGAACACATTTCTCGAAATGTCAAAGTCGAAATGCGCAGAAAAACGATTGAAAGTTTTTAAGATTCCGACAAAAGCGCTGTTGGCCCCATAGTTGTTCAGACGAATAGGAACGTAGAGCTGCAAATGCTGGTTTCTTAATCCTCGGGGTCGTACACTAAGAGGGACAGCCTCCAGCAGCGTGGGAGCGTATATTCCCGATGTCAGCAGGTCAGCCACAACCAGCAATAAAGACTTTTAAGGCATTACACGTCTTTGAAGTCTTTAGCCATGCGAAACAGGAATCCAAGGTTTCTAGAAGCTTTGTCAACAACATAGTTCGTGCAAGTCTTGAACTCCAGCCGTTGATCGAGGATAACTACTAGATCGTTGATGTGTTCTACTCGGGTGATGGTTTCGCTTCCAAGGATGTACTCCGCACGAAGAGTGTGCCGCTTACGGGAAAATGATATAACCGAGTATTTGCTGCGGTTCAACGGCAAGGTTAATGTCGCATCAGTGAGCAAATACGGAAAATTGCTGCTGTAAAAAGTCGATGTCATCTTGGTTGTTTACGGCGTGAAAAAGTTTCAGGTCATCAGCATAAGCAAGTTTTGTGCCTTCAAGGAGCGAGAGTGCGTCATTGAAGTAGATTACGAAAATTATCGGTCCTAAATGGCTTCCTTGGAGTACTCCTGAGGGGGCAGGGAATTGCCTGGAAAAGGATTCACCAGTTCAAACGGATAATTTCCGTCCCGTTAGATAACTCCGGAACCAATCCAGTAGAGATCCACAGAATCCTAAGCGTCCGAGCTTTGCGATAGCAATATCATGGTTCACCTTGTCGAACGCAGCTGAGAGATCAGTGTAAATGGCATCAGTTTGGATCTTCCTGGCAAAGCAGTCTTGAACGAAAGATGTGAAGCTCAGTAAGTTGGTAGTTGTGGATCGTTTAGGCATGAATCCGTGCTGGTCGTTGGGAATATGAAACTTGCAAAACGAGAAAACAGGATCCATAACGACCAGTTCAAAGAGTTTGGATATCGCGTATAGAGCTGATATCCCACAGTAGTTGCTAACATCTCTCTTGTCCCCTTTTTTATGGACAGGAAACATATGAGCTTCCTTCCACAGTGAGGGGAAAATTGCGTTGTTCAGCGATAATTGAAAAATATATTCGATGGGAGTCAGCAAAAGTGGCATAAAACGCTTCAACAAAGTTGCTGGTAGGTATACCGTCCGGGCCCGTAGATGTAGAATTTTTTCAACTTTGCTGTCGCTTTCAAGATGGCTGCATCTTCAATTAGAAATCCATTCAAAGATGAACCTAGAGGTAAAATATTCTGGACAGCCCTGGCTAGTTGCTCTGAAGAAATGCCCTCGGCGTTAAAAACGCTTGAGAATTTTCCGGCGAAGAGCTATAACAAATGTGTCGGCTAGCGGGTTCGGCGGTGCTGAAACTCCCCTATGTATGCCTCAGGGTCGGCTTAAGCTTGTAGACGATTCGGCTAGCCAAGAAAACACTTTATCTACTTCGAAACCTCCCACGTTTTATTTCTACCCTTTTTGTCTTTGGGTTATGGTTATGGTTATGGAGGGGGGGGGGGCACCCCCTACTTCTCACCCCCTTATGCTACCTCCTACCTCGTGACACGCAGTGATTGTACCACCTTGTGTCTCGCCTTCCTGGGTGGACCTGCCTCTCTGCTCCGCAACAGCGATGCCGCTCGGTGATAGGTTCTTGTAACCGATGGTCTGTTTCCAACACGCACTATGTTGGCTTCGGGTTGTAGGTTCCCGCGATAACGGCCGGAGTAGAGTGTAGATAGGCGGCCTCGGGCTGGGCGGCTTACCACGGTGGATTGGTAGTGCGGGTCCGATGAACAGTCCTTGGAACTCACGTCGCTCGGTAGGTTGTGGACCGGCGCGTCTATGGCTCGTGTGAAGCGCCGTTGGCTTCAGTAAGAGTCGCTGCGGTGTGATGGCGGCCTGCAGCGATGGCGGTTCTCAGGCAACACCTTACCACAACGAGCCGATCTTCAAAACAAGGTAAAACCTCGGGGTCCTGTTAGGAAATCGGGATGGGGTTTTAATATGGCGTTGACGAACGATGGTCACTGTATGTTGCTATGGGGCTTAGGGTAAGAATTACCTGGATATCCACTTAAACTTGAACTTCCGGAATTTAATCCTTTCACTACCAGTAAATAACTTGCGCCTTTATGTGCTGGCGATTAGGCTTATCGTAGCGAAATGGCCGATTTTCGGCAGTTCGTTGACCCCGTAGCCGCGTAAAGTTTGACATCACCGTTCTTTCGCCCCATCCTGATACTTGATTCGCTTCGCCTTTTTCGCCGTATTTCTCCACTGCCATCTGGTAGTGAAGTTCCCAACTCCTGTTGTTCGGCGCTGACGTGCAGGTTGGTGCGTAGGGGTTCTGGGGCGAACTTCGACGCAGGGCGGCTTCTCCACAAATAAAGCGTCTTCTTGGTACATTTAACTGTATCGCGAACAAGAGATCAACTACCACTGACACTACTAACCGAGCACTTGTTACAAATTTCGGGGTCTGCAACAACTTGTTGCTCACAAATTTCGGGGTCTGAAGCAGCTGTCCAGAAACATGTGGGACGGAAGACCTGTTTCTTCCGCTGATTTTTATGTATGTATGTATGTATGTATGTATGGTTCCCCCATCGGTAGCAAGGTCCTGCCTATGGCTGTGTGGCTTGGCCTTCGAATTTCTTCTAGGGCTTCCACGGTCCGATGGTTCGTCGAAGGAAGGCATCCAACCCTCAGAAACCTACAATGGCCGGCTACCCGTGCCGCTTGCACTCGTCTCTTTGGGTTATCCCCAGATGCATTCCTTCTAGAATTATATGTATCTGGAAATGCAAGGAATATTATATTGGAAACATTTAGTAACATTTTATAAAATGATATAATATGATATAAATAAAATACATATATAAGCACAAATCAAATGAAAACCATCAAGAAATATAATAATCATTTTTTTTTAAAGGATACAGCACATAACAGTGGGGGTAATAATTTATCATCTCACTATTTAACAGCGACAATTTATAGCCTCTAATAAGTCAAGGAACAACATGAAGGAACGTGATAACAATGGATAACACCATCTTATTCAATATGCACACTTTCCTAGAGCACTTTAAGTAATCAAAATTGTGATGCTTTGTTTGAACCCTTATCTCTTATTGGACACTTTTAGCCTGTGTGGCTGGAACAATCTTATTTTCGGTGCAATTTCAAATACTCTCCGAATATTTGGAAACGAGCCTAGATTGGAACCCAGAAAAGTGGAACATGTTTATACATCACATAATTGGAAACGAGCCTTAACGCGATCCATTCAGCACACATGTCAAGCACGAGAGAGAGGAAAAAGAGAGAGGTAGAAAAAGAATAAAAAGAGATGGAACGTCCTCACCGGTTTTTTCTGCTTTTGCTCCTCCTGAAGTTTCAACAAGATCATGTCCAGACATGTCCCGATCAGCACCACAAACAGCTTCTCAAATCAACAGAACACAACCAACATAATTCCCTCCGCCCCAAGGCTCATTCTATCGCTCAATCCGAAGCAAGAATCCCTCACACAATTCCAAAATAAGGAATCCTCCATCCACCACAACAATTCAACACAGAACCCATTTTTCTTTCACTCCAACGCTGAACTTTCGGACGCGCATTATGAAATCGAACCAATAAAAGCGTACTTCAGTCCGCCTCTTCCACAAGAATTGCATTCTACACAGCACCATCACACATCACTGCTTGTAAATTTCACCGAACAAAACGCGAATCGAACCGCACGCGATGAGCGCCCGACGAAGACTGCTGTTTCTTCCGCTGATTTTTATGTGCTTCCAAAATTTTTTCGGACTGGTCTTGAAATTTCGCTGGAGCCGATTAAGATAATTCTGATAGCAGCACTTACTGGTTTTTTTATAAGTCGAGTTCAGTTTGCGGTATTCGTACTGAGCGTAGAGCGACTTATGCTTGTTATAGTTACGAAGGGCACGGTTTTTAGCTGTCTTCAGTTGCTGCAGTTCTTTAGTGACCCACGGAGCCCGTAGATAAACACCTACGCTACGTTTCGGCACATGGGGATCGATGGTGTAATTAAGTCTATTTGTGAATGTCTCTGCAGCTGCGTTGGCAACAGAAAGATCGAGCTTGACTTCCCATTCGATGAATTCCAGAACGCGCAAGATAGCCTCGAAATCCATATTCTTGAAATCTTTATAGTAAGACGTTTTCTCAATGGGAGAATATTACCTAGCGGCACCGAGTGAGACCACTAGAGCAGGGTGATGTAGGACATCTTTGACGAGTGGAGCGGGAGCTGAATCGATCGTCGGAATCCTGAACCCTTCGTTAATAAATCAGAGGTCAAGCATCCTGCCGTTCTCGTTTTCAATGTAATTTATCTGACGTAGAGTCGCTGTGCTTAAGGCATCTTAGTAGACGCTGGTCTGCCTTGTGAAAAACACCATTTCAAGCCAGCCATGTTGTCATTCATTTCAGTTTTGTAATTTTTGTAATTTTCATCATTTTTGTCATTTTGGTATTTTTTGTCATGTTTCTCATTTTGTCATGTTTGTAATTTTTGTAATTTTTGTAATGTTTGTAAATTTTGTATTTTTTGTCATTTTTGCCAGGTTTGTTATTTTGTTATTTTGTCATTGTTGTCATTATTGTCATTTTTATCATTTTTATTATTGTCATTTTGGTCATTTTTGTCATTTTGGTCATTTTTGTCATATTTGTCATTTTTGTCATTTTTTTCATCAATATTGGTTTTTTTACTTCTTGTCATTTTTGCCATTCTTGTCATTTTTGTCATTTTTGTAAAGTTTGTGATTTTTAACATTTTCGGAAATTTTAATTTTTGTTATTTTCGTCATTTTTGTCAATATTGTAATTTTTGTTATTTTTGTCATTTTTTGTAGTTTTGGTAATTTTTGTAATTTTTGTAACTTTTGTAATTTTTATCATTTTTGTCATTTTTGTTATTTTTGTCGTTTTTGTCATTTTTGTCATTTTGGTCATTTTTGTCATTTTTGTCATTTTTGTGATTTTTGTGATTTTTGTCATTTTTGTCATATTTGTCATTGTTTGTCATTTTTGTCATTTTTGTCATTTTTGTCATTTTTGTCATTTTTGTCATTTTTGTAATTTTTGTAATTTTTGTCATTTTTGTCATTTTTGTCATTTCTGTCATTTTTGTCATTTTTATAATTTTTGTAATTTTTGTAATTTTTGTAATTTTTGTCATTTTTGTCATTTTTGTCATTTTTGTCATTTTTGTCATTTTTGTCATTTTTGTCATTTTTGTCATTTTTGTCATTTTTGTCAGTTTGTCATTTTTGTCATTTTTGTCATTTTTGTCATTTTTGTCATTTTTGTCATTTTTGTCATTTTTGTCAGTTTTGTCATTTTTGTCATTTTTGTCATTTTTGTCATTTTTGTCATTTTTGTCATTTTTGTCATTTTTGTCATTTTTGTCATTTTTGTCATTTTTGTCATTTTTGTGATTTTTGTGATTTTTGTCATTTTTGTCATTTTTGTCATTTTTGTCATTTTTGTCATTTTTGTCATTTTTGTCATTTTTGTCATTTTTGTCATTTTTGTCATTTTTGTCATTTTTGTCATTCTTGTCATTTTTGTCATTTTTGTCATTTTTGTCATTTTTGTCATTTTTGTCATTTTTGTCATTTTTGTCATTTTTGTCATTTTTGTCATTTTGTCATTTTTGTCATTTTTGTCATTTTTGTCATTTTTGTCATTTTGTCATTTTTGTCATTTTTGTCATTTTTGTAATTTTTGTCATTTTTGTCATTTTTGTAATTTTTGTCATTTTTGTCATTTTTGTCATTTTTGTCATTTTTGTCATTTTTGTCATTTTTGTCATTTTTGTCATTTTTGTCATTTTTGTCATTTTTGTCATTTTTGTCATTTTTGTCATTTTTGTCATTTTTGTCATTTTTGTCATTTTTGTCATTTTTGTCATTTTTGTCATTTTTGTCATTTTTGTCATTTTTGTCATTTTTGTCATTTTTGTCATTTTTGTCATTTTTGTCATTTTTGTCATTTTTGTCATTTTTGTCATTTTTGTCATTTTTGTCATTTTTGTCATTTTTGTCATTTTTGTCATTTTTGTCATTTTTGTCATTTTTGTCATTTTTGTCATTTTTGTCATTTTTGTCATTTTTGTCATTTTTGTCATTTTTGTCATTTTTGTCATTTTTGTCATTTTTGTCATTTTTGTCATTTTTGTCATTTTTGTCATTTTTGTCATTTTTGTCATTTTTGTCATTTTTGTCATTTTTGTCATTTTTGTCATTTTTGTCATTTTTGTCATTTTTGTCATTTTTGTCATTTTTGTCATTTTTGTCATTTTTGTCATTTTTGTCATTTTTGTCATTTTTGTCATTTTTGTCATTTTTGTCATTTTTGTCATTTTTGTCATTTTTGTCATTTTTGTCATTTTTGTCATTTTTGTCATTTTTGTCATTTTTGTCATTTTTGTCATTTTTGTCATTTTTGTCATTTTTGTCATTTTTGTCATTTTTTGTCATTTTTGTCATTTTTGTCATTTTTGTCATTTTTGTCATTTTTGTTATTTTTGTCATTTTTGTCATTTATGTAATTTTTGTCATTTTTGTAATTTTTGTAATTTTTGTCATTTTTGTCATTTTTGTCATTTTTGTAATTTTTGTCATTTTTGTCATTTTTGTCATTTTTGTCATTTTTGTCATTTTTGTCATTTTTGTCATTTTTGTCATTTTTGTCATTTTTATCATTTTTGTCATTTTTGTCATTTTTGTCATTTTTGTCATTTTTGTCATTTTTGTCATTTTTGTCATTTTTGTCATTTTTGTCATTTTTGTCATTTTTGTCATTTTTGTCATTTTAGTCATTTTAGTCATTTTAGTCATTTTAGTCATTTTTGTAATTTTTGTAATTTTTGTCATTTTTGTCATTTTTGTCATTTTTGTCATTTTTGTCATTTTTGTCATTTTTGTCATTTTTGTCATTTTTGTCATTTTTGTCATTTTTGTCATTTTTGTCATTTTTGTCATTTTTGTCATTTTTGTCATTTTTGTCATTTTTGTCATTTTTGTCATTTTTGTCATTTTTGTCATTTTTGTCATTTTTGTCATTTTTGTCATTTTTGTCATTTTTGTCATTTTTGTCATTTTTGTCATTTTTGTCATTTTTGTCATTTTTGTCATTTTTGTCATTTTTGTCATTTTTGTCATTTTTGTCATTTTTGTCATTTTTGTCATTTTTGTCATTTTTGTCATTTTTGTCATTTTTGTCATTTTTGTCATTTTTGTCATTTTTGTCATTTTTGTCATTTTTGTCATTTTTGTCATTTTTGTCATTTTTGTCATTTTTGTCATTTTTGTCATTTTTGTCATTTTTGTAATTTTTGTAATTTTTGTAATTTTTGTAATTTTTGTAATTTTTGTTATTTTTGTCATTTTTGTAATTTTTGTAATTTTTGTAATTTTTGTAATTTTTGTAATTTTTGTAATTTTTGTAATTTTTGTAATTTTTGTAATTTATGTAATTTTTGTAATTTTTGTTATTTTTGTCATTTTTGTAATTTTTGTCATTTCTGTAATTTTTGTAATTTTTGTAATTTTTGTAATTTTTGTAATTTTTGTAATTTTTGTAATTTTTGTAATTTTTGTAATTTTTGTCATTTTTGTCATGTTTGTTATGTTTGTCATTTTTGTCATTTTTGTCATTTTTGCCATTTTTTTCATTTTTGTCATTTTTGCCATTTCTGTCATTTTTGTCATTTTTGTCATTTTTGTCATTTTTGTCATTTTTGTCATTTTTGTCATGTTTGTCATGTTTGTCATTTTTGTCATTTTTGTCATTTTTGTCATTTTTTTCATTTTTGTCATTTTTGCCATTTCTGTCATTTTTGTCATTTTTGTCATTTTTGTCATTTTTGTCAATTTTGTCATTTTTGTCATTTTCGTAATTTTTTTTTCGTCATTTGTCATTTTGTCATTTTTGTCATTTTTGACATTTTTGCCATTTTTGTCATTTTTGTCATTTTTGTCATTTTTGTCATTTTTGTAATTTTTGTCATTTTTGTCATTTTTGTCATTTTTGTCATTTTTGTCATTTTTGTCATTTTTGTCATTTTTGTCATTTTTGTCATTTTTGTCATTTTTGTCATTTTTGTCATTTTTGTAATTTTTGTAATTTTTGTAATTTTTGTCATTTTTGTCATTTTTGTCATTTTTGTCATTTTTGTCATTTTTGTCATTTTTGTCATTTTTGTCATTTTTGTCATTTTTGTCATTTTTGTCATTTTTGTCATTTTTGTCATTTTTGTCATTTTTGTCATTTTTGTCATTTTTGTCATTTTTGTCATTTTTGTCATTTTTGTCATTTTTGTCATTTTTGTCATTTTTGTCATTTTTGTCATTTTTGTCATTTTTGTCATTTTTGTTATTTTTGTCATTTTTGTCATTTTTGTCATTTTTGTCATTTTTGTCATTTTTGTCATTTTTGTCATTTTTGTCATTTTTGTCATTTTTGTCATTTTTGTCATTTTTGTCATTTTTGTCATTTTTGTCATTTTTGTCATTTTTGTCATTTTTGTCATTTTTGTCATTTTTGTCATTTTTGTCATTTTTGTCATTTTTGTCATTTTTGTCATTTTTGTCATTTTTGTCATTTTTGTCATTTTTGTCATTTTTGTCATTTTTGTCATTTTTGTCATTTTTGTCATTTTTGTCATTTTTGTCATTTTTGTCATTTTTGTCATTTTTGTCATTTTTGTCATTTTTGTCATTTTTGTCATTTTTGTCATTTTTGTCATTTTTGTCATTTTTGTCATTTTTGTCATTTTTGTCATTTTTGTCATTTTTGTCATTTTTGTCATTTTTGTCATTTTTGTCATTTTTGTCATTTTTGTCATTTTTGTCATTTTTGTCATTTTTGTCGTTTTTGTCATTTTTGTCGTTTTTGTCATTTTGTCATTTTTGTCATTTTTGTCATTTTTGTCATTTTTGTCATTTTTGTCATTTTTGTCATTTTTGTCATTTTTGTCATTTTTGTCATTTTTGTCATTTTTGTCATTTTTGTCATTTTTGTTATATTTGTCATTTTTGTCATTTTTGTCATTTTTGTCTTTTTTGTCATTTTTGTCATTTCTGTCATTTCTGTCATTTTTGTCATTTTTGTCATTTTTGTCATTTTTGTCATTTTTGTCATTTTTGTCATTTTTGTCATTTTTGTCATTTTTGTCATTTTTGTCATTTTTGTCATTTTTGTCATTTTTGTCATTTTTGTCATTTTTGTCATTTTTGTCATTTTTGTCATTTTTGTCATTTTTGTCATTTTTGTCATTTTTGTCATTTATGTAATTTTTGTAATTTTTGTAATTTTTGTTATTTTTGTCATTTTTGTCATTTTTGTCATTTTTGTCATTTTTGTCATTTTTGTCATTTTTGTCATTTTTGTCATTTTTGTCATTTTTGTCATTTTTGTCATTTTTGTCATTTTTGTCATTTTTGTCATTTTTGTCATTTTTGTCATTTTTGTCATTTTTGTCATTTTTGTCATTTTTGTCATTTTTGTCATTTTTGTCATTTTTGTCATTTTTGTCATTTTTGTCATTGTTGTCATTTTTGTCATTTTTGTCATTTTTGTCATTTTTGGCATTTCTGTCATTTCTGTCATTTTTGTCATTTTTGTCATTTTTGTCATTTTTATCATTTTTGTCATTTTTGTCATTTTTGTCATTTTTGTCATTTTTGTCATTTTTGTCATTTTTGTCACTTTTGGCATTTTTGGCATTTTTGTCATTTTTGTTATTTTTGTCATTTTTGTCATTTTTGTCATTTTTGTCATTTTTGTCATTTTTGTCATTTTTGTCATTTCTGTCATTTCTGTCATTTTTGTCATTTTTGTCATTTTTGTCATTTTTGTCATTTTTGTCATTTTTGTCATTTTTGTCATTTTTGTCATTTTTGTCATTTTTGTCATTTTTGTCATTTTTGTCATTTTTGTCATTTTTGTCATTTTTGTCATTTTTGTCATTTTTGTCATTTTTGTCATTTTTGTCATTTTTGCCATATTTGTCATTTTTGCCATATTTGTCATTTCTGCCATATTTGTCATTTTTGTCATTTTTGTCATTTTTGTCATTTTTGTCATTTTTGTCATTTTTGTCATTTTTGTCATTTTTGTCATTTTTGTCATTTTTGTCATTTTTGTCATTTATGTCATTTTTGTCATTTTTGTCATTTTTGTCATTTTTGTCATTTTTGTCATTTTTGTCATTTTTGTCATTTTTGTCATTTTTGTCATTTTTGTCATTTTTGTCATTTTTGTCATTTTTGTCATTTTTGTCATTTTTGTCATTTTTGTCATTTTTGTCATTTTTGTCATTTTTGTCATTTTTGTCATTTTTGTCATTTTTGCCATATTTGTCATTTTTGTCATTTTTGTCATTTTTGTCATTTTTGTCATTTTTGTCATTTTTGTCATTTTTGTCATTTTTGTCATTTTTGTCATTTTTGTCATTTTTGTCATTTTTGTCATTTTTGTCATTTTTGTCATTTTTGTCATTTTTGTCATTTTTGTCATTTTTGTCATTTTTGTCATTTTTGTCATTTTTGTCATTTTTGTCATTTTTGTCATTTTTGTCATTTTTGTCATTTTTGTCATTTTTGTCATTTTTGTCATTTTTGTCATTTTTGTCATTTTTGTCATTTTTGTCATTTTTGTCATTTTTGTCATTTTTGTCATTTTTGTCATTTTTGTCATTTTTGTGATTTTTGTCATTTTTGTCATTTTTGTCATTTTTGTCATTTTTGTCATTTTTGTCATTTTTGTCATTTTTGTCATTTTTGTCATTTTTATCATTTTTGTCATTTTTGTCATTTTTGTCATTTTTGTCATTTTTGTCATTTTTGTCATTTTTGTCATTTTTGTCATTTTTGTCATTTTTGTCATTTTTGTCATTTTTGTCATTTTTGTCATTTTTGTCATTTTTGTCATTTTTGTCATTTTTGTCATTTTTGTCATTTTTGTCATTTTTGTCATTTTTGTCATTTTTGTCATTTTTGTCATTTTTGTCATTTTTGTCATTTTTGTCATTTTTGTCATTTTTGTCATTTTTGTCATTTTTGTCATTTTTGTCATTTTTGTCATTTTTGTCATTTTTGTCATTTTTGTCATTTTTGTCATTTTTGTGATTTTTGTCATTTTTGTCATTTTTGTTATTTTTGTCATTTTTATCATTTTTGTACTTTTTGTCCAGATTTCAGTTCAGGTTTTCTAAATATTTCAAGTATGAAAATTGGTACTGAATGGCCTTTTTTAGAAGAAATGAAATCTTGTTACAGTTACTTTTCTCACATTTCGCAAAACCTTTGTCCCAACTACTTTTACATTTACACAAACGAGGAAATTAGGATTTTTGCATCTTATCTCTGGAGCCACCATTAAACGATCTCGGAAAACTATCGAAAACAATCATTGAGATTTTTTGTTCTTGTTCTTTGGTAGGGGGTGCCTAATCTTGACCTTTTTTTGTCGAGAGTCTTTTGTACCATTTTGAGATCTGATGGCTAGCAATTGGGAATATCACCAAAAATCCGGAAGTAAAACTTTGAAAAGAGAAGGTTAATAATACTTATTTTTGAAACCTTTTTTCTCCTCCACCAGGACAAACACTACCTCTGCGTGATGGCGGCGGACACGCCGGACCAGAACCTGTCGCAGTACTTCTCCGTCTGTAACGATTTCATCCACTCGGCGCGCCTCAAGGATGGCAACGTGCTGATCCACTGCCTGGCCGGGATGTCCCGCTCGGTGACGGTGGCCGTGGCCTACATCATGACGGTGACCCCACTCGATTGGAAGGAAGCCCTGAAGGTGGTGCGCGCTGGCCGCGCCATCGCCAACCCGAATCTCGGCTTCCAGAACCAGCTGCAGGAGTTCGAATCGTGCAAGTTGCTTGAGGTATAATGTTTAGTGATTTATTTGATGTTTTTAATTAAAGTGTCTTTTTTCCCCGCAGGAACGGAAGCGACTCAAGGAACGTTTTCCCAGCTTAGCTTTAGAAACAGTTGATAGAGAGCAATGTACTCTAGCTTTAGATCACTATGAAACTTTGTTAGAAAATAACGGTGTCTGTGAAGGCCAGTGCAAGTTCGGTAAAGATTGCCCCACGGGTAAGTACGGGATTTCTATTTTACATCTCCTATCATAAAATCAATGTAAATAATTCATCTCGCAAGGCCAAATTAATTGTGCTCAACGCTTTGTTACTGATGATTCCTTTTTCAAAAAAACCAAAAACACTACCCTGATTTTAACTTCGTGCTCATATCACTCCACCTGTTCTCTTCTTCATTTTGTCTCATTTTACAGCCATGCTCATAATAGATTCATTCCAAAATGCTACCTTTTCCGCAAGAAAACAAATGCTATTCTCATCTTTAAGGCAATCGCTTCATCACAACCTCCAAGCTCAGATTGTTCAGAAGCAAAAGCAAGAAAATTCGAATCAAATATTCATACAATCACTTAGCACCATGTTCGTGTCTAGCTTACTTAAACTCATTCGGTGTTAGAATTTAGAATGAATAGCCTCTAGTACGAAACTGCAAAATGAGGGAAGGGGACAGAAAATTGAAACTGTCAGTGTTGTGTACCATAACTAGGAATCTGCCGATCGGAGTCACGTGGCCTGAGGCGTAAGGCCAGCATGACGTCGCAAACCAAGAAGCAATACAACAACAACCTAAGCCCATCGCCTTCGACGTCGTCGCAGCTGTCGGTGCGAAGCGTCGGCGTCGGGATGGCTCAGTCCTGTCCGACGTCGCCACGCTGCTCCAAGGGCCCCAGCAGCCTCCAGAAGGTGACGGATAATCCGAGGGCTGCGGGGGATTATGCGGCCGAGATCGATATCGGCGAGCTGTCCGAGTTGCGGCGCAGTTCCAGCATCGTGAGCACCTTCAGACCTCGCAGCAGTCCGGCCGGACTGTACTCGTACACCGGTAAGCGGCAAAATTCAACATTTTTTTCAAATAAGAAAATAGAGACTTTTAGTAGCCACTTCGACAAAAAGATCTTCCATCAGAGGCAAATTATATGATTTTTTATTCAATTTTTCACAGGCTCAGCTCCCCCCTCGATACACGGTTCCCGTGTTGATTTGAGTAATAGTGCCATCAAAAACTCCGGATCGGCCATTTATCTAGGAAATAACAGCCCAACCGGAAGTCCTACGCATGCACTTAATCGTCGAATCAGCTTGACTCGGTCGAATTCGAAATCGACTCCAAAATCCACCCCGGAATCGTCACCGAAACCTTCGCCAAAGAAGAGTGCCCCAAAGTCCCAACAACCACCGAATTCGGGCGCGACCGTTGGGGGTGGCGGCAAAAGTACTAATACCAGTAGTAATAATAGTTCCAAGCCCAATGGATCACCGTCAAAGGGTGGTGGTGGTGGTCAAGTGGCTAGCTCAAAATCAACACCGAAACCTCCTGTAACACCATCCAAGAAGAATCTGACGACGTCAAAAGCAGTACAATCAACGGCCGAACCATCTCTTCCTTCCCGTTCATCAACATCCTCGCCTATGCCATCGAAATCTTTGGAAAAATCAAACAAACCCGGCGTTAAGCATAAATAACACAGATAAGATAAACAATAGCTTTGACGTTTGACGCTAAAAGAGATTGCAAAAATTTAACACAGAAGTATATATTCATACAAGAAATATATTCAAAAAGCAAAGAAATCAAATGTCGATATTTTGTCAAAAGAAGAATCAGGCAGAGCAGAAGTAATCATATTTATAACCAAAAGAGAAAAGAAATAAAAATCGCATAAAAACCACATCAAACTACAAAACAACAACAAAACCGCACACACTTATATACCTAAGCACCAAAACCATTACAACAACACAACTGTCACAAAGTGACGATGATAGGCATTTTTGTAGCAAGTTTGTTTGCAAATTGTGATGTGAAAAAGCAACAAGAGAAAAAAAAAACACAACCAAAATATGATACACATTTAAATCATTAAATCGTAAAAATGCTTAGAAGCAAACGAGAAGAGAAAAAAAAAGAAACAAGCATGCAAATCGCAACCAAAATGCAATGGCAGATCATCAGTTGGAAATCATTTGATAATAATGGATACCAGGAGGAAGTTCACGCAACTCATATACATGCATACAAACATACATACAAACAACATGTATTATATTTAGTGATTTTGTGAGATTTTATTTTATACGAAACGAGTCGAGTCGAGGCGCGTCGAAGAAATGAAGACACTGAATAAATAAACCAAATTTTATTGGCTTGTACTGAAGGAGGGCGGTTGTTTTAGTTATGAATCCGAACTCTGGAAAAATTGGAATAAAAGAGTAGAAAAAGGTTAAGAACATGTTTCTCTTGAATGCCGATATAAATTGATATCATTATTGGTTTTTCAAAAAGAATTCTATGCCAATTATGAAAATTAAACGAGCACAATCTTGAAGTCCCTAAAGCACTTTTGTACACAATTTTGGTATAAATATTGGGGTGTGTTTTTGTTATTCACTTTTATTTCATTTTTGTCGTTTTTCATTATTTTTTAAGTCATTTTTCCATTGAAAGTAAGTTCAAAATTAAGTCTTAAGTACCTACCTACAGTACCATTTATAATTGTATAGAAATTGGAAGCACGCGCACTGTCACTTCGATTTTGAACTTCCAAAACTTTTTACTCTGATGATATTTTTTGATCAAGTCTTTTGAGTACGATAGATCAATTATCACACTATTATATCAAAAAATTTGGCATTTCTAAAGTTTGTGTGACCTGAGATACAGTAATTCTGCGAAAATCGGACTTTTTGGACTTTTACCATTCAAACTTCAATATCTCATAATAAACTACACTTTTTATTGAAATTTTGCAGAGTAGTTGTTGGAAGAATAAGTTAGTACGTCTGAAGTTTTTGAAAAGTTCTATCGATGGGATCAAAAGATACGCGATTTTCAATATTTCAGGCATGAACCTAAAAATGCAATTTCTATAGAATTTTGGGCGAATGTTTCCATAGGAAAATTATATTTTATGTTCAACAACCAGTAAATCTATTTCAATAAAAAAAACTCGAAACGATATTGTGTGATTATCATTTCAAAACACAAATGGATCATTTATTCCATTTTTTTTTCTTTTCTTTATTGCTTTAGCCAGATCTTTTTTGACTGATTTGTGGTTGGAAACGATATTGTTCTCATGAATCGTTCATGCCTGACGGACCTTCAATATCGAAGGAAGGCCCCACACCCATAAGCTAAGTCGATGCTGTATGTTATTCTTTTCCAGACGAACGAGAGGATTGAAAGATATTCCTATTTCAAACATAAGAATTTAATAAAATGTTAGGTTTTTTAAACAATCATAACTTTGCTTGCACTAGTCGTGAAATATTGAAACAAGTTAATCAGTGTGAGCTACACGGCTAACTCTTACCACAACACAAATACGCAAAACGCAAATCTTGTAGCAATTAAAATTATTTACTAAAACACGACATTTTAAAAACTTAAGCTAACTTACATTAGATCTCCTCACGAGCCCGATTTTCCTACCATATCATCAAAACGCACAACAATAGTGCCGATGTGGTCTAGCGGATAGGCTGGCGCCAGTTTGGTTTTGGTATGCCGGGCGTACTGGGTTCGATTTCCGGTATCGGCAAGAAAACGTTTGGGTTCGAATCCCATAAGTGGCCGACAGGTAAGATGTGTTTTCTTTTATAATTGACTATATAATACGAATGTTCATACGGTTATTTTACGGTCATTTTATACGGTTGCAAAACTGATTGTCTCGTTCTCCAAATAAGACTCAAACATATACAAAACACATTCATTACATGACAGTTCACACGAAGCCATGGTGTCGGGTATGTTGTGGTTTGCATTGAAGATTAGCCGAACTCATGATCTAAAGAATGCAATTCAGCACATACGTTGGCGAAACTGCGGTGAATCCGTGCACCCATGGTTGATTATCTACATACATAGATATATAACATCAAAATGCATAACAATCATATCATAGCTTGGACGGCATAGGTGTATCACAGCTCTCTTTCTCAATATCACAGTCGTATCCGGTAAACCGGCAAACCTGCCTGGCTTTTCGACGGGCGTACCGCAGCTGCCCGGAGCACTTCCGATGACTTCCGCCTCGATCCGGTTGGGTCTCAATACGCCCTCAGCTTAATTTTGCAAAAACAGAACTCGCAAAACCAAAATGGCGAAAATCGAGTCTCGAAAAGCGATCGGCTCTTGTGCAAAGACTCAGCTCCCAAAAACGCTCGGGGTCGTTTTCGTTCTTCAACTTCCAATTACCACTGTCGGATGCATGGCCACAAGGGCAGCGGCTTCTGCTCCTACTACCTGGTTTATGCTGCTTACGATTGTTCTTTCGTCTTCAATTTCCTTTTCCAAGCACAACGCAAACCTCAACCGTTGTTTCCGCACAGGTTGTCTCTTGTCGGTGCTGGCTCGGTCGATGCTGCTACGTGTCACCCTCGATTGAGGTCCAGGAGCTTTTCACCGAGTAAATCTGGGATATCCTCCTTGATCGATGGCTGCGGCTCCGGGACGCCAATGATTGGAGGAACTTTCTATCCATCGATTAAAGCGCGATGGCGAATCTTGCCGCTCAAACGTTTTCTTGCTCCGATTGTTTTCGTACGTTCATGATTGTTGTTGTTTCGTCGCTCTTTGTTTATGTTGTTTTTTCCATGTGCGCGTTTGACAGCTTCACTCTCAATTCTGTACACTCATTTTTTGGTAGGTTTTAGACTCAGATGGTAGGACTACACGCACAAAACAAAATAGCTTCTCAAACTTAATTATAATGCTAAAATTTGTTTAAGAAAATGATGTAACGAAAAACATGAAATTTATGCATACAAGTTTTTAAAGTACAATTGAATTGTTTTGTTTACTCCAAGATTAAATTTGAGTAGATAAAATCTTTTTACATCTGATGAGTCGTAAACTGTGTCGCATTTGTCAGAAAAGTTCTATAATAAAAGTCAACAAAATTTCAAGAAAAGGTATAAAATAGAAAGGTAAAACCAGCATACATAAAGTTTTTGTGTAACTTTTAAGCTACAAGCATCGTGGCTGATGTTAGAAGTTAACATCAATCCGCTATTTGAGCGTGAATACTTCATCATAGACCATTTCGTTGAAGCTGACATCCTTCTTGGTACGGTTTTGATATTCGACAGTTTCTTTCTGCCGTATTGTAGACCTGGACTTCAAGTTATCGCATATGATGCGCATTTCCCTTCCAAACACTCGCTTGAAAGGACTTTCCGACGTGTGTGTTGTGGCTCGGAACTTCGGAACATCTCCAGGAAAGAAAGCATGTTGGACACTAATCAGCTTCTTTGCAAAAGAGGGGTCACTCGTCGGCTTTTTCAGTACCGCCTTGACCTGCTTAATTCGAATACGGGCTATACGGTGCTGTAGTCAGTTGCTTGATTCCACGGGAATAACAGAATATCTGGAATTCTTCCGAGGTAAATGCAGTGCCGTTATTCGACACCACAGTGCTGAACGGACCAAATCGGGAAATATATTCGACAAACTTTTCCGTCGTCTCCTTGAAAGTTAACGTTCGTAAACTTCCAACCGTTTGCTAGCTGTAGCTATCCACCAGGACCAGAAAATCAGCACCTTGGAACGAAAAGTGATCGACATGAACCTGATTACCAGGGGCCGATATCAGCCACCAATTGAAGACAAAATTCGCATCTCTTCCCGATGTCCTCGATTTCCTTGTCTAACGATGGCCACCAGAAATATGATCGTGAAAGAGACTTCATCTTGGAAAGCAAAGATTTCCGAAGCTTCGCCGGGATGACGATGCGGAAACCCCAGAAAAGAACGCCTTCCTCCACGCTTAGTTCGTCTAGTCATTGGAGCAGCCTCTTGATTTCGCCGACCTCAAGGTTTTGAGGCCAGCCCGATTCCAGATACTCCACGACTCGTTTCTTCTGCTTCCGCACCACCAATAATGAGCGGGTCCCGACCTCGATGTAGTTGAGGAAACTGATGGCTTCTTCCTCGTCTACCTTGTCGTCTGGGTCACCCTGTGCATGGAAAGCGAGGAAGAAAATCCGCTACGACGTTGGATGTACCTTTGATTTGTTGGATCTCGAAATCGAAGTTGGACAAATAGAATTACTACCTTGTAGCGCTGCAGAAATGTAGTCAATTATTGGGAAAGGATGGTGGTCGTCCTTCAAACACGGTTCCACGGTTTAACGGTCAGCCGATAATCTGCACACAAACGAATCCTTCTTCAAACTGGGACGAAGGAAGTACCCCATTCCGCTTCGGTTGATGGCACTTTGGAGATACTGCCGATGTTCTTCAATCGATCCAGTTCTCCTTCTACCTTCTCCTTGGAAGCCAGCGATACCTTGCGAGGCTCGAAAAACCTGGGAATAGCTTTATCTTTCAATGGTAGGTGAACTATCGATAACAGCCTAATTTACCCTCGAAATCCTCTTGGTCAGCAGCATATTAAACGGGGCTTTAAACTCTTTCATGCTCTCCTTCATTTTTAGCATTTCATGCAAAAATTCATTTTCAGACTCAACGCTGCATCGTCTGACGACCCAGCAGGTTGCCAGTCAATCTCGAAGACGGAGATTTCCTCCCTGGATTTGTGGCCTTCGAATTTAATCTCCAACTCGAACTTTCCTGTTGCTTGAGATGGGATCAACTCGACCAAATGTTCGCCCACACGGTGTTCTTTCGTCGCATTTTTTCTAAAGGGTGTGTCACATCAAATTGCATCACGGAAAAAATGCTGTAGAAATTCTCCCAGTAAACCGATCCTTTTGAAAATTTTAGACAGTAAAATGAAAACTATTGAACAACTTTCGGCATTTTCTTTTTATTCATACTTCGAGCCCAAGCCCGTCTGTTCGCACCTTCCTCTTCACCCCGTCCATAAAGTTCTGTACAACGTCAGGTTGTAGTTTTTTTCAAACAGAAAACCATTTTCTCTTGAAGTCCGTTTCCGATTTGACAACTTTTGGGTACTTCCGGAAGGACTGCTTCATAATCGCCCAATATTTCTCTATTGGGCGAAGCTCCGGCGCGTTGGGCGAGTTCATTTCCTTTGGCACGAAGGTGACCCCGTTGGCTTCGTACCACTCCAACACGTTCTTTGAATAGTGGCACGAAGCGAGATCCGGCCAGAAGATGGTCGAGCCCTCGTGCTGCTTCAATAGTGTTAGTAAGCGCTTCTGTAGGCACATCTTAAGGTAAACCTGCCCGTTTACCGTGCCGGTCGTCACGAAGGGGGCGCTCCGCTTTCCGCAAGAGCAAATCGCTTGCCACACCATGTACTTTTTGGCGAACTTGGATAGTTTCTGCTTGCGAATCTCCTCTGGAACGCTGAATTTGTCCTCTGTAGTGAACAACAGCCCCGGCAGCTGACGAAAGTCCGCTACGTCAAGGTTTCGTCTTCCATTACCAGGCAATGCGGCTTCGTCAGCATTTCGGTGTACAGCTTCCGGGCTCGCATCTTCCCCACCATATTTTGCCTTTCGTCGCGGTTAGGAGCCTTCTGAACCATGTACATATGTACGCAGGCCCTCCCGCTGCTTGGTCTGCTGGACGAATGAACTTGACAAATTCACGTTTTCAAGATTTTTGGCGACATCCCAGACCGAACTTCTCGGATCACGTCTAAACTGCTTAACTACACGCTTGTGATCTTTTCACTGACGGAGCATCAATTTTTGCCGTTCTTCACCTTTCGGTAGATGGTTAGGTTCTCGAAGTATCGTTTTAGTACTCTGCTGACCGTGGATTGGACGATTCCCAGCATTTTACCGATGTCCCGATGTGACATCTCCGGATTCTCGAAATGAGTGGCAGTTCACTGTCCTTTGAATAATTCCTTTGGTATCAATGAACAATAAGTAACAGATTCTGAATTAATATATATTGCCATACTATCAAGAACAAAACTTAGCGGTTGTGATGAACTTCAGATATGTTGTGATTTCTTAAACGTTTTGAATCTTCACCATGATATCAGTAGTGGTTATCCATTCAAACATTACTTTTTCATTCACCACTGTCTTTATACACAAAAACAAATTTGCACAGAGACCAGAATACAAAGGAAAAAGGCCCCACGTATTAGCCATTGATGCCGCTATTGCATTGGTCAGTACTACCTCCGGCTAAAGTCAAATATATGTAAGTAGGTATGAATCATCATCACGCTTTCGTGGTTTGGTTTGACGTTACACCCTTCTCCTAATGGAAACATTGCCAGGATGTCAAACAAAAACGACGCACAAATACACGTGTAGGTACGTAAAGTGTGCTAACGCATGGGGTGTACTGGCACTCACAGGAAGCCGCCCACATTCATTCTCCCCCTTTTGTGTATCTTTTTTTCATTGCAAAAATGGTTTTGTGTTACATTGACTCGGGAGGGAGAATGAGTGGAAGTGGAAAATGAGATAGTTGAATGTGAGGGTTCTCATGGTTTGACATTTGGAAGAAGTTAGGAAGAAAAACAGTAAACTCGCTTTAGTTCAATTTTTTTTGTCAATATGAACTGAAATGTACTATCTTGATGTGATATCTTAGGAATAATAGAATGTATAGAATGTTTGAGTTTTTCATAAATCGAGGAGTTCTACAGTGTTAAGTTTTAGATTTTTGGAAAGGGTTACAATAGTCACTAAAATGCCATCTAAAAATTCGAATAATAGTCACTCAGCAAAAATGAACAATAATACGATCATAAAGACCTTGATTTCTACTTTTGTAATAGATTTAAAACTAATAAGCAATCAATACTGATGTTATGAAATCGTTTGGTACATCTTTGTACCTGAAAATAATCACATTTTCGTAGATGACGGAAAGAATTAAAGAAACATAAGCTATCAAAGAACGAAAGAACATAAGCCGTAAATATCATGAATTTTTCGAAAAAGATACAACGGCTCACCGACAGGACTTGAACCTGCAATCTCCGCTTCAGTACAACGTTGTACTGAAGCGGAGATTGCAGGTTCAAGTCCTGTCGGTGAGCCGTTGTATCTTTTTCGAAAAATTCATGATATTTACGGCTTATATTCTTTCGTTCTTTGATAGCTTTTATTTCTTTAATTCTTTCCGTCATCTACGAAAATGTGACTAATAAGCAGTTTTTACAAATTATATTACAGTAATACCTCGATATAAAGCAACGAAATTTTTTTTTTCGTTGCTTTACATCGAAGTTACGTTATATCGAAACACTACTTAAAACGTTCCTTTGGAGCATCGATAGTGATCGTAAATGTGAAAAAAATGATTCTTAATTCTGTTTGTACGGATTTAATATTTTTAACATTAAAAATCTTGGCTTTATTCAATTTCAATTCAATGCATTCCTTGACGTATAATAATTGTGATAAATGTCACTAAATAATGACATTCTGATTTGATAGGCGATTAAAACCAAACAAAAATCTCAAAGAGGATGTACATATTATCAAAACGGCTCAGAAACATCAGGAATGTTTCTTTGTTATTTTCATAGCAAGTGATAAAATCCGTGCATTCGCGATGGTACAGAAGTCTGTGCAGTAGAGCGCTGCAAAAAATGACTTTTTGCTCCCATATGTTTTTTCGCTGCCTTTTGGGTCACCAAGCATCAGTGTAAAATTTGGGATGATTTGGTTGATACCTGAGTTAGCGCAACGCGTTTCAATTTTGTATGGAAATTTGTATGGAAGAAGAAATTTTTGCACATTAAAGCATACAGAAAATTCAAATAAGCTTGAAATGAAGTCGGTCTTCAATTTTAAGTTTTGACTATTCTTAAGCTTCATTTTTTGCTTACTTGACAAGCGGCAAAGAATTTCATGAAAAAAGTTATAACCATTTCAAAATAAAAGATCTGAATCCATTGGAAAGTAATCAAAAATGGCAGACTTTGCTTGATAGAGCTGTTAATAATTACATGAAATGTTTTTTCAAAGGCTTTATTAGGAACATTTTTCATTCAGAGTTATATTTTTTGGAACTTTCAGAACATCTCTGGCGATTTTTGAATGAAAAATTGTGTTTTCCCATACAAATTTCCATACAAACTTAAAACTCGTTGCGCCAATTCAGGACTGGATAGATCGCTTCCAAAATTTTTATTGCTTTTTCTGGCAGCAAAAACAACCAAAATAAGTTATGGGAGGTGTACAAATTTAAGAATTTGAAATTCCCATACAAAGCTTGCAGCGGTCTACTGTACAGTGATTGATAAACTGTCAGCAATCATAAAAACTTTTTTGAATACAAGACTACATGCCCTAACCTCACTTCAGCTTAAGAAACTTATTTGCAGGTGCAAATACCTATAGTCATTAAGTTTTGAAATGGAGATACATGCTCTAGGCTGGATTTTCAAAAGCACAAAATGCGACTATCATAGTACTGAAAGTACTGGAGTTACATTTTCAACGCTTGCGCTCATTCGCTCTTTATGCCTCTTTAAGACAAAAAAGTATTGAAATTTAACATATTTATTCAAATTAGAAACATTTTTAAAAGTTACCTAATATAGAGGCAAAAGTTGCTTTATATTGGGTTACGTTATATCGAGGTTGCTTTAAAAAGAGGTTACTTTATATCGAGGTATTACTGTACTTTGGGTATGCTAACTGATGTTAATAAATAAAAATGGAATCGGAAATGAAGGGAATAGTTCTCCCATGTGATCATAATCATTTTTCTTGGTCTATTTCTATTCCCATCATTTCATCTTAGGGTAGTTGGAATCAAGTTTGGACATCACATGGGAGAACTATTCCCTTCATTTCCGATAGACATCGACACTCAACCAGTATAATATTCATACGCCAGGTTGGTCTCCTGTAGTAGAATGTTAATACATGGGCCCCGGAGAGGCGCAAGATGTGGGTTCAAGTCTCACCGGGAGACAAGGCGAATTTTTTTCGCATGTTTTTCAATATCGATTTTCTCTTATCTAGTCCCTGAAATTTCATCTAAGTTGGATTCATTTCTCTACAAAAAAAGTTTCGCTGACTGAATGTTTGAGTCAAGACCCATCTCTGGGTCGCAGTTTAAAAAAAAATATATATTTTTTTTTCATAAAAAAAACACGCAATTGAGATTGAAAGTGAGAGTCAATTTTTGCAAAAACCTATCCGTCTATAAAATTTTAAATCTTCAACATATTAAGGACCGCGAAGAAATGTATGCCAAGAAACATCAAAGTTCGGCATTCTTTATCTCGAAAAGCCCTGGACCAAATTCTACCAAATTTATCAACTTTGAGTTACGGCAAATTTGGTCAAATTATGATTAGCAATCAAATACAGAACATTTGAGTTATGCTTCAAAGTGTAGCTCAATGTTGACGGGCGAAAAAAAAAACTACATATCTCGTATTTGGTTTGCAATGTGTTAAGATGTTCTAGCTAAAAAATGGAGTTCGAGTAGGCATTGACTCGCGTGGACGTCAAATATTTTTGCTCCGTGAAGAATTCGTTTTAACAGAGGAAGAAAAAAAAGTTAAAATAATGGAGAACCAGTATCAAATCCAATTTAAAATAACCGCAATGGTGTACAAAATTGTGAAGTGTGTTGTAGCAGGAACAAATGCAGGATTTGAGAAGAAACAAATCAACTTCAGAAACTTCCGTTGCAGTAGGTTTGGCCATCAAAACAGCATCAGCCTGGCTTCGGCCAACATTAGATGTACGGTTCCGAATCGGCGAAGAATGTGTCCTGTCGACGATAACTTATTTGATAATATCCAACCTTTTTTTTAAGATTTTAGTCTTTTGCCTTACATGATGGCCGTAGTATTAATTGCAATGCCATGCAAATGTAACAGATTACGTTGAAAAGAAAAATGAAGGACGTAAGTGTTTCATTTTCCAGGATGCTGATATGTTTTGGATATGTCGGTAGAAGAAAAAGAAGTAGAAAATACTTAAGTTGTTCTTACTAAAAAGGACATCACTTTTCATCGATAAGGTCAACAGATCAAGTAACAAACAGAAACTCCGATGTTTAGACTCTCCTTAAAATTTTTAAAAACTGTAGCTGAATTCTTAACCTGGGATTAGTTTTCGAGGTTTTGACATCAGTTTTGGGTCAAGATCGTTGATAACCTTACACAATCATCAAAATTTAATTATAAATTAAAAACTTTGAATGTAAATTCGACTACCTCGTTTGCTTTTCCTGAACCCTCATAGGGAGTTTAACAATCCAATTTTGTTTGTCATTTTCATCACCTTTGTCAATTTGTTTATTTTGTCATTTTTGTCGTTTTAGTCGTTTCCGTTATTTTTGTGTATTTTGTTGTTGTTCCTTTTAAAATAAAATTATTATTTTTCAAATGTTTGTATTTAATCATTTACAGAATTACAAGCATGAAAAAACAGTTCTAATCCGTTTTCTTAGGATTCATCAATTTACTCAAGTTATCAAATAACGATACACGCCAATGCCTACTACCTAGTTAGCAAAATAACTGTACTCCCCTGTTGGTGTTGTTTAGATATTATCGCACGATGACACATGTCAAACAACAGAATGATCTCATTCTCGCGCAAATTTGTAGAAAATTAGGGTGGCTCATTTACCAAGTGAAAGCCCACACCAAACACGCACACCTACCCAAATTAGATTTTCCTTTTGCGTGAGATGACAAGACAAGTGTCCCCCTCTTGTAAGAGAGTGAGAGCGCGGACTTTTCCACATCAACACTGAGCGAACGGTGGGTTGTTGGTCGGAAAACACGGAAAAACGGTCTCTCGTTGCTCTCGTCCTGTGGGGTGGTTTGCGTTTGTGTGGGTTAACTCTCTCCCGTTGGGCTCTCACATTGGGCTGGAAATTGGTCCGATCCTTCTGGCGAACGTCGACGTCGTCGTCGGTGGAATATGTCAATACTAGTCATTTCCACTGCTGGTGGATAACGCCATTGTAACTTTGCTGCGCCGTAATCCCGTGTGTGCTGCTGCTGCTGAGTATGCAGAAGAAAAAGAAAGATATTTTCGGATAATTTGATTTGAAGTGCAATTACTTTTGTGGCTGAAGAAAGTGATTTTTCCTGGGGTTTTTCGGGAAGCGTTATTGATCGGTGGCTCCAGAAAGTGGTTTTCTGTGCTGGGTTTCGAGTGTGGGCACCTTGAAGATTGGATGCGATTTCGTCTCGCCTCTCGTCGACATTCGGAAATTTCTCCTTTCGCTTATACACGTAGGAATATTGATTTTTCAAACAAGGTGGAGAATTCAGGCGATTGAATACGGCAGCGGATTCCGGAAAAGTCGGGATTTAAAGTCGGAATAGAGAATCGAGGCGATGATGGAAGGGTTTTCCTGTGGAAAGTGTTGTCATCATCGACAGTGTGGCAAAGTTCGAAAGTGATGAAAAGTGATGGTTTGATAAGTGCATTTTTCTCTCCACTCTACTGAATGTTCCCCGGGGTGGATTTTCGTCGAATCGGTACTGGGGCGGTGATACGAGCACGAAACATCGAGCTTCAGAAGCGAATTGTGTGATATTACTAGAGTTACTGGGGTTTCAAAACACTTTTCCTACTGCTGCAGAAGCGGAAAATCTTGGTTGTACAGGGATTCCGAATTTGTGGGTTTAAACATCAACAAACAACGTCCATTAGCATATCCTTGTTGAAGAAAAAATGAGCCGCGAAGTGCAGAAAGAAAACAACACACCTTCATCCAATGAGGCCCACCAATATGTGGGACCTTATCGTCTGGAACGAACGCTGGGGAAAGGTCAAACTGGTAAGAGGACCATGTGCCAGAAGAATTCCTCCTACTCGCCCTTCGAATCGGATCCATCCATCAAGTGCAATTCTCCGTTTTTCCCTTTTTCCAGGTCTCGTCAAGTTGGGAGTTCATTGTGTCACCGCTAAAAAGGTGGCAATTAAAATTATCAATCGGGAAAAGCTCAGTGAATCAGTGCTTATGAAAGTAAATATCGTGATACCTTCTCGATTTTTTTTTTCAGTTGTTCCCCCAAACACATTCTAATTAATTTACTTATTATCCTTTCTGCTTCTTTATTCACGCTCTCCGTCTTTGCATTCTTCATAAATTCCAATCTCTTTCTTCTCTTGAATTAACATCAACAACTACATCAACAATTCCACCACCTTCAACACAACAACAACAACAATTTACCTTCGAATAACACACCACCAACTTCAACAACAACTTATCGCTGGCCAGGTGGAAAGAGAAATAGCTATAATGAAACTAATTGACCACCCACACGTCCTTGGCCTGACGGATGTTTATGAAAATCGGAAATATTTGTAAGTTTTTTTTTTCATCAACTGTTCCAATCGTGTGTTCCCCAAAAACTTTGCTTCCTGTATCACTTTGTTGTCAAAAGACCAAAAACCAAAAAAAAAAACAAACAAGCATGATGAGGCGAGTGCTTTTAGTTACATAGATCCTAGTTGGCCTTTGATGCCTGTATAGCGACGATGAATGTCGCCGTCAGCATAACAATAACATTGACGATAATTGATTTTGCAAGGCAACTGCTGCATGCACTATCAAAATCATGGCACACTAGTCAGCCAAACCAGAGCCCGATGTCGATGGATAATCTGCCATCGCACAAAAGCGAAAACACGGAAAACACCGACAAATTAAACCATTGGAAAGTCAATCGATAATGCAGCAAAGGCAGGAAAAAAAGTAGCAGCAGCAGTGTGCCCTCTGTCAGTGTAACCTTCCACCGAAACCGTTTTCCCGCTTTCCCTTCCCTCGAAAAACCGCTTATAAAGTGAATATGTAGCGCTTGCTTTACAGCCGGGGATGTTGTGTGTGCTTCGGTGGGGAAAATTTGGTGACCCCGTGATGAAAACCGTGAGCATTTCAAGGAACAAAGGGCCACCAAAAAACCCCCCGAAACTATTGCCCGAGCTTTGTGTTGTGCTTGTGAGAACCGTCATCATGCTTATCCTCTAAACGTGAAAAATCAAAAACAAAAAGTTGGGCTGCCCGCTTGAAGACAAACAAACAACAACAAATGAAACGAAACTCCACGTACCAATAATAACACAACAACTTTCCTCTGTTCATCGCACGCAGATACTTGGTGCTGGAGCACGTTTCCGGTGGGGAGCTGTTCGATTATCTGGTGAAAAAGGGCCGCCTAACGCCCAAGGAGGCACGCAAGTTTTTCCGGCAAATCATCTCGGCGCTGGATTTCTGTCATTCGCATTCAATATGGTAAGTTTCGCTTGCGGCTGCCGAGTGCGCCATCTCGTGTGGCCTTGTACCCTTTCCCTGTTTTTTTTCCTTTCCAAGTCCTAGTTGTTTTATTTTTCGGGAACGACGAAGAAACGACGACGAATGATGACACGCACCGTACCTACCAGATGTCGAGATAAGCGGGCCAGCCAGTCACTAACGGGACTGGACAAGCTTTCGTAAGCTTTCGGCCAAGGAGGAGTATAAAACACTCCATTATTTTCCGAGCTGCAAGTTTTGCAGATGACTTTGAAATATCAAGATAGGGTTTGAAAAAGTAGCAATCTTACTATACTTAAGCTTTGATTAGCACCCGTCAGTTATTTGGTTGAAGGTTATTAACTTTACACGTACATACCTGCCTTCCAAGCAGACTTACCTCTGTAGGACTAAGAAAAACTATAAAACTTCTCAAGGCAACGTGCCGTGTTTTACTCATCTATGCAATGGAGTAACATCCTCATCACAATTCAGGGGAGCTGATTTCCACACCTATAAAAGAGGTTGCGAAAATTCAATGCCTAGGTTTAGCAAAACTCCGTGCCGAAAATGGACTGAAAAGTGTAAGTACACTGTGTACTGTGCCAAAGATGATATGATTGAATAAGCACTACTGGTATAAAGACTCGAGCTCCCGTGCAAAATGACGCTCCGCTACATTCATGCGAAACAAGAAAAACATTTTAAGGAACTTTCATCCTATCGGATAATGCATCCCAGAAACAAGAAAATTAAAAAAAAACGAAGTGCCGTAGGGATGTGAGAATCGAACTCACAACACAACACCATGTTTAAATCGTCTTGCAAAGGCGACATCTTCACCAGTGTGTTACCTGAGCATGATGGAGGACGCAGGATAATTGTAATTGAATGGGAATTGAAAACGACAAACTGTGTGTTTGATTTTCTACTGTTTGCCTTACATACACACGCACAGCTGCTAAAAGCCGGCAGCTTAGCCGCTGGATTGAAATAAGAAAATGCTTTGCCTTTCTTCCAGAAAGGTATAGCTATCGGTCGATTTGGGATTTATGGGTCTTAGACATACCTTTATAGGTACCTATCGAATCAGCTCGACGAGTAATTCTCAGTCTATGAAATTCAAAGACATTTTTATAAAAATTGACAGATTTTAAAAATGACAAATAAGCTTGTGAAAATGTACAAAATAGACTAAATACAATACAAATAAAATACAACAATTTTCTCAAAAATGACAAAATCGAAAAAACTGACAAATTTGACGAAATTTACTAAATTGACAATATAAAAAATTGAAAACAATGGATAAATTGACAAAAATGATAAAATTTGACTAAATCGACAACATTGCCAAATGAATATGCTTATGCTTATGCTTAAGCTTATGATACATAGTATGTATTACATACACAGCCAGATCTTTTCAGCATCTTGCTGAGTAGTAAAAGTACATTTATTACTCATCTTTACTCGGCCGGGCCCACTGTACAGTATTGGACGCAAAGACAACTGGAACACAAGGAGGAAGAAATGTAGACAACCATACCATACGTTTCCATAGTTATAATGAAATGTTTACTTTGGAAGCACATGTGCTTAATGTATTGGGCTCCTAGACAGTGGTTCTTAAGAATTTCGTTGTTCTGTGGATGAAAATGATTTTTTTTTGCACAGAAATCCAAAACGTTATGGTCTAAAAAAAATTGAAAAAGAAAAGAAAAATTTTGAAAATTGCTCTAATTAACATGACATCATACCTGGTCTTTGACCTTGGATATAGCGCCTTTGCTCGCTCTTGAAAAGAAACATTAAAAGAACGAAAAAAATAGTGCCCTCACGAACCCATCTGAAAATTACTTTTTCAAAAGATTTCGTGGTGTAACCTTCGAAGTTTTAGCGCCGATATAGAGCTTGGCTTAGTTTTATTGACTACTCATATCCACTCGCAAACTCGAGATGGTTCATTAACAGGTTTTTTTGATTAAAATAGATTCTAGAAAACTTCGCATTTTTTCATATGATTTCAAACTATTCATTTCGAATTCCATGATCGCTGGCGTGGCTAAGCAGAACAAGTTCCACGTCGCCAATGGTTGCTACTCCGTGATTAATCAAGGCCATCAATTTTGCACAAAGTCCAAAAGAATGGTGCTTGGGATTAGCAGCCATTCTCATTGTACAAAACTGATGCTCTCCCTTTTTTATATGATTTATATGATTAATAACGGCGCCGGCCACGTCCTAGTAGTGTATGGGGAAAAGGGAGGATTGTTAGTAAGATACTCTTTAAGTTTAATTAGCAACCTCTCGCTCCTGCATACTCACAAAAATTATATAATAAGAACCAGAGATAAGCTAGTATCACCAACTATGGAAACCGTCTATACGTCTGCGAATCCATATTCAAGTATCCAAGGAAGGAGTTGTGTTAGTTTGTTAAAGGTAGAGATCAGGATCCATTTTTAAATGGTGCGATCATGATTTTCCTACACCTCCTATGCTCCTAGACATTTCCTAAGGAAACTCCTATAACTAGAGGCATAAGATAAAATGTCAAGTAAAAATGGATCGAGTAAAATTTTGAAGCCAAATCAATTATCCCTGGTGATCCCTGGTGAAGCAAAGAGTTGGAAAAGTGCTTATATGGTTGAAGACGGAATGCAACTTAAAATAAAAATGAACTATATTATAATATTTGAAACAAATGTTTATAAATTGTTTTTCTATGATTATTGCCTTTTTGAAAACTCTTTGAATTACTTTGCCTCACATTTTAAAAATCTTTAGAGCTTTAATATTTAAAGATCACAAAGTGATTTTTTGACGAAACAATACTTTTAAATACATTTTAGATTTTTTTCTTTTTCCGAGCTTCATTTAAATAGTATTAAATAGCAAAGTTGGAATTTTCCAAAGGCCTTGATTATTTTTTTTTGCTTTTTAATTAAATGATTCCAGTGTTTAACTTCACAAAGCATTAAATCTCTAAGTGGTTTTTCTTGAAATCCGTTTACAAAGCAACAGATGTATCCTTTGGGATTTAGACATCAAAATCAGTCCTTACTGTGGCTTTTATATTTTACCGATAATATTATGGCATTAGCCCTTCATGTTTATTCAGAAAGAAAGGAACGATAAACCTTAAATCTAATCTGGAAGAAAATATTCAAACTTAATAGGGATGTAACATTAGACTGAGTCGATTTGGGGTCATTTTCGAATTTCTCAAACCCTGGGGTCTCAAAAGCTTCGTTTTGGTCCAAAACTCATCCATGATTTTTTGCAGAATTTTTCAGTAATGTTTACGTGAGTAAATTTGGACTTTTAGGTTTGTATGGGAAAATTGAATATTTTGTACTGAAAAATTAACATCATTTTTGTTTCTTCTGTGCAACCGAACCAGCTGGTGGTTTTTGTGCCAATTTATAAAATTCCTAATGGAAATTTTCCGCTGAACAACTTTGTCCAAGACCGTAAATTCGTATCTTATTAGACAAAAGACACCACTGTTATGTGCCTTGCGAGGTATTGCATGACTACTTTTCATGCAATACTTCGCGGGGCACAAGCAGTGGTGTCAATTAAACTTATTGTTTATCAATGCCAAAAGACATACCCCTGTTGAACAGCTCATAACTTTTTTGTCTAATAAGATACGAATTTACGGTCTTGGACAAAGTTGTTCAGCGGAAAATTTCCATTAGGAATTTTATAAATTGGCACAAAAACCACCAGCTGGTTCGGTTGCACAGAAGAAACAAAAATGATGTTGATTTTTCAGTACAAAATATTCAATTTTCCCATACAAACCTAAAAGTCCAAATTTACTCATGTAAACATTACTTAAAAATTCTGCAAAAAATCATGGATGAGTTTTGGACCAAAACGAAGCTTTTGAGACCCCAGGGTTTGAGAAATTCGAAAATGACCCCAAATCGACTCAGTCTAATGTAACATTGAAATTGTTTTACAAGGATATGGGTACAAGTTATTTGATTTAAAAGCCGTTTTTTCGTTTTTTTAATCGTTATGGATTGAACCTTTGATGTTTGAATTGATTTTCAACACCAATGAATTTAAAATAACTTTTTTTTTTATATGTTCAGAATAATCCATTCATGTCAAATTTCTGAAAAAGTACATTTACATAAATCTAGGAGTTTTGTACAGAAACGCCAAAAAGATATTTTTCGAAAACACGTGAAACAAATTAAATAAAACGAAAACAATAAGAAACACTTATCTGAATTTAATTCTGGGGTTCTCCTTCGACGATCCTTCTGGATTCAAATACGTTGATCGATTCGCTGGGCATATCACCAGTCCCTTCGACTAACTGCACTGAATCACTTATTTGTAGAATAAGACCTAACAAATCGGCATAATAACGATACATTAACTTTATTTTTATGAATTTTCCTCTCTTTTCAAATTACCCGAAGAAAAATTAACAGCTTGAAAAATGACACGTCATATTCCTGTCGTTGACTACTTTGATCTCCCCTAAGTTGTTCACGTTTATTCAGTCTGTAAAGTCTTAATCGGCTAAGGGACCATTTAAATATTATGTAACGCATTGAGGGACAGATGAGGGTATAACAAATTGTTACGTTTTGCGGATTTTGGATAGCAAATGTAAAACGAATGTGTTACGCAGGGGGGAGGGGGTTCGAAAATAATCGAAAATTGCGTTACCTATTATTTGGGCCCTTCAAGGACGGTGTATGTTTTTACAAAAGAAACACAGGTTTTCTTGCAAAAAAACTATTCATAAAACATTTATAGGTAGCAAAAACAGAGACGGATGTCTTTAATTTCAAACGCATAAAATGTTTAAAATTTTTAAACCTTTCCTTGAAAATAACTTGATACTGTTTTGTGACGCACTTACATGTTTGAATTTTGCTCTCTCATTACATTTTATTTTCTCATTTCATTCAAATGTATTGTTTACTGAAAATAGTGCTATTGATTTTCTTCTCTAATCAAATTTCAAAGTTGGTAGAATATTTCCCGCACGTATCCGAGTCAGGAAAATCTGGGCTATATTATCTAAAAACTTGGAAAAATAAGGCACTTGAATCCAAAATTTTCAGGATTGTGGCATAACTCAAAGGTTATCAAAAAAAAAAAAAAAAATAGAAAGAAAAACACTCTAATATGTATTGAATAATTCTACTGAATCAAAGCAATCGAAAAATTCCCTTCAATTCAACCACGATATACCGTGGTAAGTAATCTTTCGGTTGTTTTGATAAAAAAAAAACACTTAAAACATTGCGTTTTTATCGAAACATATCAGCAGATTTCTAATCGCATCGCTTCTTTAATATTTATTTTGATAAGACATGCTGGTTCAAAAATAATAGTTTACGGCTGCATTTCCTTCTTTTAACGACGAAAATGTTATATCGCCAGTTAAAGCTCATTTGGTTAGCTTCGGACCTTTGAAAAAGAATTTCTCAGTGGCTATTTGATCAGGTCTCATTGGTTAGAACCATTTAAGAATACCTACTGAAATCGGAATTAAAACAAAGGCGACCAACTCAATGAAGGCAAGGAATGTTAGGGTACAATGGCAAAATTATTGGCGAAATATAGAGAAAGAAAGCCTCCGAAAGCATCAGCGCTGCCCTTTCAAAGATTTAACGAAGTTTACACTCTGTTTTAGTTAAATCTAACATCATGCCTTTAACGCCACTTTTTCAACAAATTTTTCCACATGTAAATATTACATTAAAATCAAGCTTTTCAACCATGTAAAACAAACAAAAACCATGTTATTCGTCGTTTAATTTTGGGCTCGAACTCATGAACATCGGCTTAGGAGTCAACTACTGTGCCAACTGAGGTATATCACAAGCCGCACAAAATGGAAATACTGTTTTCGCAGTATTTCTGGAAAAATGAATTGGATGAATGTGAAAATTTTATCAAGGGAATTTGATGGAACGATTTATTGAATTTTTAAGCCAATGCCTTTCTTCTTCTCTGTGACGACCGTAGAACACACGTAAGAATTTCCTGGAGAATCAAGCCGTTCTATATACAATTGATAGATGATCGATAAAAAATATTTATTTTAGCGTGAAATTTGTCAAATTTTTCGCAATATTCATGACTTTATTTATTTTTGTCGTTAATGATGAAATCCTGACTTTGCAGTTTGAGCTATACACGTATCGACGATTATCTGGTCAGTCATAAATTTATCAGAAAGAGATCTAAGATTGTAAAGTATTTGAATAATTTAATTTTCTTTTTCTCATCACCATGACCGAAACATGTAGGCATCCTGGAAAACAGAAGACTTGCGTCCGCTGCTTCTCCCATTTTTTCCGGGTTCCAGTCATCTTAAAATTGGTTGCATTTAATTTCACTCAATTTTAACCGCCTAATATCAACCGCAAATTGATTGTTTCGGTTACCTTAGAACGTAATGAGTAGGCTCTGCCAAGAACTAAAAAAAAGCAAAGACCTGCGACTAGTCGAAAGAAAATGTTGCTCGACTTCCAGTTTTTTTTTTCGTTCTTCTACCAGGAGAAATCTACATGAGCAATATTCGAACTGAAATTTTAACGGCAAAACATTCATCGATTGAGGCACAATCATAAAATCATTAATAACCCTCCAACCGAAACTTCACTTATTTGATTTCAAACATGAAAATCACGACGACCAAAAATAGAATTCATTTTTCTATCACTGGCGATTGATTCCCCTCTCGCACGATTCGCCAAGCACAACAAAACACCAAATTTAGAAATGAAAAGCATCTATTTCATTTCACAGCAAGTAATTAGGATGCATTTCAATCACTTGTATTGAAATATGTATCTATCTAAACAGAAATCTCAAAACTCTCAAAGTTCACCAAAATTCATATTCAAAGAAATATAAACGAGAAAACACGAAGTTGAAGAAAAAAACACGTTCGTTCTCAAGCACGGCTTGCTGCGACTTCTTAAATAATTTGAATAATTTAGTCTGAAGAAATAAGCTTTATGAAGAGTCGCACTTATTTCATTCCTTTCGCGTCTCTAACCAGGATATCGATATTAAATTATACAGCAGTACACACTCATGAAATTTCGATTCTCACTAAAAGGCAAAAAACTGTTACTGTTCAACAAAAGTTAAACAAAATACGGCGCTAATAATTAGATTTTTGACCCCCTCCTCCCCCTCCGTGGACAAGCGTGGACATTTGGCAAACCCTACCCCCTCCCCGGATGTCTACGTGGACAGATTTGAAATAGTTTTTTTTAACATCTATAATTTGACAGTTAGAAAACACCACTTTTTGCCGTTTTTTTATTGAAAAGAAAAATGAAAATTTTAAATTTCTAAAGTATCATATTTATCATTTGCTTTCAAGTAGCTACTAATTGGTTAAACTTAAACTGAAAGCTTTGGCATTTTAAGATTTTTATTTAAACATTAATATTTATTTACCTTTAGAAAATATTTTGAAATGTATTTCAGTATGTCCACGTGGACATGACCCAAACCCCTACCCCCCTCTCCGTAGACTAGCGTGGACATTTCCATACCCCCCCCCCCCCCCTAAGTTGTCCACGTGGTATGTGAATGGCCCCATGGCTCATTAATGGAGATGATTTTGTACGTTAATCCTAAGTTCTACATAATATTGATAAGGTTTTACTAAATTTTTTAGCATCTTTATCACGGACATCATTTTTAAGGTTTCATTATTTTGGTTTATAGCCGTCTTTTTTTATTTATTTAAAAAGTGGCTTATGCCGGCAGAACCGAAACTTGTAATCTTCGACTGATATCTATTATGCTTGAAGAATAAGATATGTAATGCAATATCTTTATAAAACGTTCTTTTCCATAATTTTTTGAGTAATCTATGAGCTCTGAAGATTTGAAAGGAATTTTCCTTTTTTCCACGTCGATCCGGGGGTATTTTTGAGGAAGCTTCTTACCATACAATCCTACATGTCCTGCATCAAGTAATTGCTTAGAAGAGTTATTGCTTAGAAGAGTTATTGCTTTCTATACTTTTTAATTAGAATAGTGTTATGACAGATATCTATTGTTAGCGATTTGAGCAAACAAAAACACGTTTTGTACGGAATTTTTGAAATTTTTAAATTAGAATTATTCGTAATGGATTAACAGAATAATTATGTTTATCAAAATTGAATAACAGGTTTGTTCACTCCACAGATTGTTCATTTATACAATCTCCAAGCGTTGACATTGTTACTTGATTTTGTAAATTTCCTCGAGAAACACATAGGATAAATTCAGAACGAAACTTGCAACAATACATAATTTTTGGATAGTGTTGTAATCTTCACCCAATAGCAAGAAGCAGCAAGAAAACTACCCAGCAATTGTGAAACTTATGCACAAACAAGCAGTTAGCTTTTAAGGGTCGGCACGTGAATCGGCTTCGTCAGTAGTGGTGGTGGTTAAAAGTTGCAAATAATTCCCGACATTCCCACACATTCTGTGAACGCCCGACCAAGCATTTGCAAGCTGTTTATCCGGGAGGTGAAGGAAAGTTTTGCAGCCAAGCACTAGCTACTTATAGGGTGTTCCATTATGTCTAAGCACGATTTAAGAGATAATCAAATTTTTATTTCGTTTTTATGATCTTAACAGTCTTTTTTTACAGTGATTAATTACAAAATTAGATTCCAGCCAATTGTAGACCAGTGATCGAATTCTCGATCGGAGTTCTCATTAGCTCCAATACTAATACAGACTGATTTGCGATGATTTTTCTACTTTTTTTTCCAGATTTTTGCGATGTTTTCGATAGAATCTGCATGCTTCACATGTTTTCTCAAAAACGATTTTTTGAAGGCCCAAAAAATTTCATTAGGGGTCGATTGAGGACAATTTGGCGGATTCATCTTCAGTACAATCAGTACAATCTGGACTGCTTAATCTGACCAAAACAGATTTGGTTGACCATGCTTATTGGATGGGCGGAGCTTAGAGGGGATCCCACTTTTTTTGATCATATCCCATACTGAGGCAGTCTTCCAACTGGCGTAAGCACGCATGACTTTCCGGTCTAAAACCCGGTGTTCGCCCAGATGTGGACAAAACACAAATATGCATTCTTCATCATACATCCGAATCGCATTTCGAAACGCTCCAACGCCTACTTCTTCATTTTCGCCAACTTACTCAGCGAAATGTTAGGGATAGTACCAAATCAGCTGTTCTAACGTCATCCGGAAAGAGCAGGATTGTATCAAAATTGTTCTTAGACATGATGAAACACCCTATCACGGTACTAGACTGGAGAGAAAACGTCCTCGTCAACGTCCCATTCGTGATGAGAGCTCATTATGTAACGTTGCCGTGGCGTGGAATGGGGGACTGGGTGGTTTTTGAGAACAACAAGGGCCCAGCCAGAATGCCACCGAAAAGGTTCCGAGGCCAGGGCAAGCAGGTGGTTGTGGGAAGCGCACATTTGTTTGGCAAAACGACCTATCCTTCTTTCTAATGCTGCTGCTGGAGCTTTCTAACTGGGTATGATCCCCGTACTATTCAGAACACAACATGGCCATAGATAGATGGATATGTACAATAAGCGACCAGCATGATAGCTCCATCTCTGTATACATACATACATACCTACACAACGATCAACAGAGAGCTACTAGCTATACTATGAAGCTTTCGATTAGATGAGAAGGGGGGGGGGGGGGGACTAGAGAAGTTTCCTACCCCTTGCGCCTCGGGGGAAGACCAAGTTTTGCGATCTTGAGCGGAAGCAGTTGAACAAAAGTCATGTGGCAGCGAAAGGAAATGAATAAAATTGCCTATTTGGTTTTGGTTTTCTGGTTTGATATTTCCTTGTTTGAACATCAATTAGACACACAGTAGGTAGGTACATGTATGGATGTGGAGCGATTGGGGTTGGTGGGTGGAAAATAATTGAAGTTTAACATTGACTATGCAATGAAGCATTGATAAATGGTTACGTCAAGACGTATCTATTGTAGAGTTTACAATATTTTGGATAAATAAAGCTCCACAACAGATGTGACTATATTTAACACTACGTTTCGCATCATTCACGAACACGTGAATTTGTTGGTGGAGAAAAAAGCTTAAAAAAAGACCTTTCTAAGGCTTCAACGAGAGAAAGGCCACACGTCATGTGCAAAGCTTAAGCCGGCATTATGCCACTTCTAGAAGAACGAACCAATATCTAGAAGGATAAAAATATGATTGGGTAGGGTATCTACATAAATGTGACCGTTTGATGATGTAGAATTTTTCACCAATCTTAAACAACAAACATTAAATTATGTTTCACAATGAAATTTACCGGCTTCAAAATCGAATTTAAGAATTGGAACGAGCTTACCAACTAAGCCAATGATCAACGCAACCACCCTCGACCCAACATCATGTTGCGATTTCCATTTTCCCTGTCTTGGCCAGGTGCTAACGCAAAATGACGCGCTTTCGAAGCACCTTTTTTTCGCACGAACTTGTTCTAGCAACGATGACGTCCGTTTTGTTTCGTGAAAAAAAAAATCGCCCAATCAATTTGTGCCGAAACAATTCGGAGAGAAGATGCTTCCGATTTGGAAGAAGCTTTCTTCTGAGAAGAATTTTTTCATTTTGAGTACAGAAATAGTAAATTTTATAGCTTCATTTCGCTTCAGGGTTCTATACTGTATAGGATAATTTCGAGTTAATTTCCTTTGTTGTGATCAATAAACAAAGTAGGTACATCTGAGTATCAGTAGTAACAAAAACGGACAAAACCATTCCAAACACCTGTGCTATGTTTTGCTCCTTTTTCATTCGGTATCAGTCTTCGTCCATAGCTTTTGACCGTATCATCTCGCCTCAGTGGCCAAGGTTTGGTTTAATGCTCATTAATCTTTCATACAATCCAAGCATGGAAGGTCACGGTAGGACTTTTATGCTTCTTTCTCATCATTAGGTACACTTCTGTGTACGTATTTATATTGTTGTATCTATAGATAGAGCTGTGATATAATACCTCCATAATGCAGCTATAGGAATGCTGAATGTTATTCGAGATACAAATGTATGCATATCAAAGAACCGAAAAATGTATAAGTCAGTGTTTGAAGATTATATTGAAGTCTATCGGGAACGAATTTTCTTTGAACGATGCATGATGAACAAAACTTAGAAAAAAAGACTTACCTAATATTGCGTAAAGGCGTAGTAAACATCTGAAATGAAGAAGAAAATAATTATTGATTATATAATAAATGACGCAAAATCTCACAATATGAAAAGAAGACATATAAATTAAAGACAAATGATAAGTTACTCAGTAATCGTTATTCTCTTGGAGGATGCGCTTTGAGAATGCAAATGTCGATCGATTCGAGGCAAATTGTTTTGGAGAACTAAGAGGATGGAGTGTGATTGATTTGAAAATTGGGAAACGTTTTTATTTTCTTGGATCACCGAAATCGAAACCGCCTTTCTAGAGTCATCATTGCTTCGCCAGCGGAAGCACGTATTGGCTCGGCTTGCAGAGGTTTACTGAGAAGATTTAAAGGCCACCCACTGTCTAGCATCCGGAGAAGACATTACATCACAATTTCTAAGAAGCTTAAGTCACAATCTTTGACCAATTGGTTGAAGATACTCCAAAGCTCCATCATGGTATACATTCAAATGTTATTTTGAAGAGGAAGGAAGAATGAGTTACCTGAATTCGGTGAAGTTGTATAATTTATAGGAATTTATGGTACACACTAGTCCTACTTGCCATGTAGGATCGCCGATATTTAAAACCCTCCCCAATCCTATCTAGAACAGCATAATAGGTCATATGAGTTCTTTGCACCGAAAGAATTAATTTCCATGTTTTAGAACTTCCCTATCATACCTAGCAACATTTCAGGTTTTATAACCGGCTACAAGACCAAATTTGAGTTTCCCCAAGTAACCAAAAGTTCCATAGTACGGTCTCTTAGAAGCTTACTCAGCCCTGTTTTAGGGCTGTATAGCCTTCTACTCAGCTTAAAATTTAAGTTCTTATCGATACTTTAAAGTTCCATAATCAAAGCTGAGTAGAAGGCTATTCAGCCATTGCATGAGACTTTGAATAAAAAGGATTTTTTTCAAAAAGTATTGTAGGTATTTACTTTACCCACTCTCCCATTGAAATTCTATTCATTTCATTTTTATTATACCTACTATTCCTGTTACTCTTAATGAATTTTATACATACTTGAACAATTTTCATGAAGATTTGAACCTGGACCTTTTTGGTGGAAACTGAACATGCTACCTCTGTACCATAGCCAATACTTAGATTGATGTTATCTAAAACTTCTATTCAAAGTTAACTCGGGTTTATCACCTTTTCTGAGTAGGCATAGTATTTAAAATGTAAACATTTGCATCCATCAAATAATGCATCATTTATTTTCAAAGCGGACTCGCATGTTCGTGATTAAATGTAAGTTTTTAAATGTTTGATTTTTCTTTTTGTTGAATGTGTGCCTTACTTTTTTGTTTCAAGTTCTAGTTTAAAAAAGAAGAACCAATAATGAAGTGCTGCGAGATCTCTTTCAAGTTGAAATTTTCTGCAACAGCTAATGGAAAGCCAAATTAAGCTCTTGAATTAGTATGGTTTTTTAAATGAGTTTTATTTGTTCTGTGCCACTAACGATATTTTTTTTAATTTTAGATTCTTGTTGGATGAAATCAAAAAACAAAGTTCTTCAAAATGGGCCTGAATAGAAAAAATCAGAAGTCGCATAGTTTTCAGTTTTCTCATTTGAGGGCTTCTCCCGGTACCAACCAGTGGAGACCTTGCTTAAGGCCGCTCCGCTTCTTCTGTTAAAGCTGCACCTCCATGAACAAAAGTGAGGAGAATGAGGAAGCATAGAAATGTAAATGATTCGGTGTGAATATATACTATCATTGAAAATAAGTTGAAAACAAAATTTGAATAAAAATTTGATTTTTTTGTTTGTTTGGCTCAAAAACTAAACTGTTGATTATTAATGTTCCAAAAGTATAGAATTTGTGGAAAGCTTGTGCAGAAACTTATTTTGGATTTAGTAAAGTATTTCCTTGGTATCATTTACTTATGAACCTGGACTTTTCCAATCGCCGACGGAGACAGTAAAACAAACCATTCTTTTATTTTTTGTAAATAATTTATACGTTTGCAATGAAGTTCTTAAGAAGTTCCTCATGGAACCAAAACGTTCGTAACAAGTTCTGCATGGAACCGAAAAGTTCGTAAGAAGTTCTTCATGGAACCAACAAATTCGTAAGAAGTTCGTAACGAAGCACGATAGTCCAAATTGAATCCTGGATTTTTAAAGGTACTTGGAACGCACAAAAATTATCTATGCTACTTTTTTAGACTTTTTATGTTCGTTCAGAAGTCCGATTCAAGCACTTGTATTCAATTCTCTCAAGGACCTTTTACTCAGCCAAATGTGAACTTTTAATGTACAGGATTAAGTATCTATGAGACTTTTGGTTACTTGGGTCATAAGAAGCCTGAAGAGCATTCTTGTCCGACACCCCGCAAACAGAACAGAGCAGAGAACGAATTACACTTTTATCATTTCGGTTTCCGAGTGCACTGCTCAGCCGATCAACGTTCACAAATCTTTTTGCCGAGTGCGCCCGATTGCGGTTGCTCTGACGGTCGGGTGGACGTCGCTCGCTCTAAAGAAAAGAGAAGGAGCTGGCTAGAAAATTGTGCTCTAGCGACGCTGCTGTGTCGCTCAGTGTATCAAGCCAGAAAGATTTCAATGCAGGAATGATTTCTTTAAAAAAGCCGCTATGCATTGCGGAACAGTGCATCAGTCGAAGAGGTCCAATGTAGGTTTATGTATAAAATATTTTTGTACGTAGCCGGGCCAGGCACTTCCTGGCAAATTATTTGAAAAACATTGTGAAAACCGGGTAACTAATCTGAAATTTTCCATTCCAAAAACCGAGCAATATCCGGCGAAATCTGAGGAAATTCCAGACATTTATCTAGTGAAGAAAAACGGATTACATTTTTTTGTTGCAACACATCAGCAGTGTTATATTTATGTTTAAAGCATACGAAAGAAAGTTTTGGTTTGATTTTTGATGAAACAAACTTCCACAAATCCAATTTTCGACAAAAAATTTTAAACTGAATTCGATTTTCTTGTTTTATTTTCCAAACAATGTGGATAAAACTGGGCAAAATCCAAGTAGTTTTTTCACAATATCCGGGCATCCGCAAATTGCTGTATACTTAGGTTTATGTACTTTAAATATCGTACGTGGGTAGTGTACGGACGCAGGATTCCGTTGTTAGTGTCCCACGAATTGGGTCCCAAACGGCTATCGAATTTCGGGTGAGCAGCAAACAATTTCGGTCATCAATCGACCAGCGATGGCGGAGCGAACAATAGGCCGAATCGAAACGAACTTTCGGGTGGTAAACAACACGTCCGTTGCGCGCGAGTAGGTTTGAAAAGTGATCTTTATTGTTGCAAATAAATAATTTACATGTCACTTACAGCTAGACTTTGATTTCACTTATCACTTTTTCGTCTCACTCTTAAAACTATAGTGTGAGTGTACAGTGTTGGCAATTCAATGTTTGTGTTGTGTGAAATTGTGTTCGGAGAAATTCATGTTTTGTGTGTAATAATAACATTTCATTTCTTCTCTTAGGGCTATTCCATTTTACAGTCGTAGTCGATTTGGAGTTTTTGTAATCTCGATTGTTTTTCTTTGACTGCTGTGACTGCGTCGGAACAGGTAGCATTAATTTACAAAAGCAGCAATTCGCAAAGTAACATTTACTAAAATTATCCAAAAATCTTTGTCTATTAAACAAACCGTGAAAATTACGCAGGGATCTGGGACAAATTTTAGTAATAAAACTGCAAAACTTTCACAAATCACAAATCACAAAATTTAGGATTTATCTTCCTTTACCGCTATGCTTTTGATATTTTTTGACCGAAGAAAGCTTTCGTAGCTAATCATTGGTCATGGTGCAGAACATCAATCTAGAGGAACTCGCTCAGGAATGACCAGATAGGTGTTTTGGGCAAAGTTGTTAATTCGCATATTTTGATATAAAATTTAAAGTGGAGAGATTAAAAAATAGCGCGATAATAACAATAACTTTTTGTAAAGTTTTTTTTTTATTTAACCGTATCTCCTTGGGTTAAGATTGTAGAACTTTGACATGTTAAGCAAAGTTGTATGAGATAAATAACTTTGTAGAAAAAACTCTAAAATGCTAAACAAGAAAGTTATGATTTATATCTCGCTATTGGTGGACCTCTAAACTTTATATTTCATATCAAAATATGCGCTTTATTATACAGAGCAATATTGTCGAAGACACCAGCATTCTATCTTAACTACCTTTGGCGTTATTAATTTAGTTCCGTTAGATTTTTGTTCTGCATTGTAAATTCTGACGCACTTCGAAACATCGATCCAGACGCAACCGATGAAGACAAACCGAGTTTTCTGTAAAGTTACTCTTTCGCCCGAGTGCGAACGAATTTATCTGCACCGAGAACGCACTTCATCAGTTTGCTTGCTTCTCTTGCCCTCACTTGGGTGGACGCTTGGTCGCTCTGGAGGTAACTGAGCATTTTTTAAAGATTCTCCGTTTGGGAAGAGCACAGCGAAAAAAATACACGCTCTTACTCTGAACGGGCAAATCTGAGGAGCGATGCCAAGCATGCTGAAGAGTCTTTTAAATCAAACAGTGTTACTTGGGATGATTTCATTGACTTGCCGCGGTGTGCATTATAGCACCTCATTGAATATAAAAGCGGCACTTGAAATAAGTGTTGAATCCAGTATCTGGATTCCAGATACTTATTTTGGCATCTCGTGTTGGCTCTGATTAACAGTTGTGTATAGTCACCCTATGCTATGCTATGCTATGATAAGTTACTCAGTAATCGTAATCAATTACCATATATAGCTGAAACAGCCATTACTGAAGAAACCTACAGGTTGTTGTGCTTGAGCTTAAGCTTGTTACCAACAACGGTCGACCTGTGGCCCCTCCTGGCCAATGGCATGATGCACAATTAACATACGACGTATTACAGGACACGACACATACAAACGGAAAAAGGATACAAAATGTCGATCGGTTTCGGGCTCGATGTTGCCCATCTACAGGACGATGATCTCTTACAAACAATTACTGGCAGGATCGTACTGCGAGTATCGTAGTGTTCGTCGGAAGATGGTTCGTTTACGAAATTTTGCTTTTGTCGAAGGTGAAAAGCGGTGGAATAATTGGTGGGTCATCTTCATTCATTAGTGGTTTCTTGGAGGTACTTATGAACATCGTTGCGTTCAAACGTAAAACTTTTCTCACACATTTCTTGAAGATCACTTTTTCCAAGTTTATAGAGCGATTCATTTCCGTTGCGTGGACGGCTACACTGGATTCATTGATCCTGTTTTCGTCTACAGCATTACTGTGTTCTTTAAGTCTAACTTTGTATTTGCGACGCGTTTGGCCAATGTAAACAGCTGGGCAACTCTCACAGGGAATTTCAAAGATTCCAGATCTCTCTTCTTGCGGAATCTTATCCTTCAGGGAGCCCGATCCATAAGGGTGTACGCTGTTTTCAAACCGTGTTGAGAAAGGATTTTATCCCATGAGTTAGTTTAGGGTGGAACGGCAGGCAAACTCTATAAGGTTCTTCCTTCTCTGGCCTGAAAGTGGTTGCATCCTTCGGTACTTTTTTCGGGCGTGTTTTCGGAGTATTTTTAGGACAAATTCGTTGTCGAAACCGTTAAAAAAATCGGCCTCAAGGATTTAATATTTTTCCTCTTAGAATTCTGCCTTTTCCATGGGAATATTGCACAAGCCGTCAGCCATGGAATGGAAGGCCTCTTGTTTTTGCTCACCAAAGTGATCTTCTGTTAATACATAACAGGTCAGTTAAGGTTGGTTTCCGATATATTCCGAATTTGGTGGTGTTGTTCTCTTTTCTCGAGATTAAGAGGTCAAGGAAAGAGAGTTTTCCCTCAACTTCCTTTTCCATTGTAAATTTTATCGACTTGTGTTTTGAGCTTAGAAGCTCTAATGTCTGCGTGAGGTTTCTGCGTTGTAAGAACGTTAATTGTCGTGTCCTATAATACGTCGTGTGTTAGTTGTGTACTGAAGTTCTCAAATCCGCTTAAAAATGAATAGCATAATGGTTGCTCTACGTGATTGGTACGAGGTAATCAACATTGCACAACGAACCAAATGAAAGGTTCTAGGAACAAGTAAAACAATCTCACTGCGCAATTTTGAGAATTTCACCCTCCGGAACCAATAAACCAATAACGACGCCGGCCAGGTCCGTGTAACGTTTGCATTAAAAAAGGACTTTTTTCGAATTGTGATTCAAAAAAAAATTTAAACATAAGTTGAGTTCTGCGAATTTACATTAGAGACTGTATGATGATATGAGTTAAGACAAAAAAGTTATGGTTAGAAGAAAGACAAACTCAAGGCCAAACTCATTGTGCATTTTTAAAAGCACGCATGTTTTTGGCCATAATTTTGAATGTTCCGGTGAACTATCGGAAGATCACTCGCAGAGAGGGTAGATCGACCGGATCGTAACGAGCAAGTTCTGCTTACAAAATGTAGAATCGGGCATAGCAGACTCACACAATAACATCTTGTTGAACGAAACTTTTCCAATTTGTGCAATGTATGTAACACGGAATTTACAATTGAACACTTATTTACCAGCTGCAGAAAATTTGAAATGCTTCGACGACAGAACGGGATTGTAGGAGATCTTCCAGTTATATTGGCCAATAATCGAGAAAAGGAAAGAAAAGTGATAATGTTTCTTAAGAAATCTAAATTGTTTGAAGAGTTGTAACTTTACTAGAAACCCAGAGGAAGAATGACCCTGCGTGGTTAAACTCCTCCTTAAATAAACAAACATTTCATTTCATTTCACTCGCAGAGTCGCCATTTTTCTTTGCAAGTAAGCGTATATTACCTTCCATAAAAAATTTACAGAACTTGTTTATCTATCTTAGTTTTTTTATACAATCGAAAAAGGCAGAAGATAGTAAGTTGCTATCGAAGTACCGATATTTGAACTTTTCTTACACCGTAGTTGAATTAAAAAGAGTCTTTCGATTGCCTTGATTTAGTTGAATTATTCAACCAAGTAGACTCATATTAAAGATCTTTTTTTGTGTGGTTTTAGATTTTTTTTTTACTTTTTTAACGTATTTTTTTTGGTCATGTTGTTCATTTTCAAGACATTAATGATATTTATCATTTTCATCAATTATGTCTTATTGTTTATTTTTTATCTTTTTGTAATTATTTTTTTGTCATTTTTGTCATTTATGTTATTTTTTCTTTCTTTTCATTTTTGTCGTTTTCTTGACATTTTTTAAATTTCTGTCATCTCTGTCAATTCTGTTTTTTTTTTCATTTTTGGTGTTATTTTCATTTTTTTTTTCATTTTTGTAATTTATGCCAATTTTCCAGTTTTTTCATTTTTGTAATATTTATAAATTTTGTCATAATTTATTTAATTTTTTTCATTTCTGTCAATCTTTTTTTTCCTAATCTAGCTCATTGGTTTTCATAATCTTTCCATTTTAGTTATTTTGAAAAAAAATGTCATTTCTATCGTTTTTGTTATATCTGTCACTTTACCATTTTCGTCAGTTGTTACGGCCACGATTCCCTCTGGAAGTGAAACTAAAACAAACCATGGCACGGGGAGCTTGACGAAGAAGGAGGGAAACGTCAACAGCTATACTTGTTTAATTGAAAACTAAGGCACTAAATTGTAAACTAATTTTAAAGCTATCGATAAAACCTAAACAAAGTAAATTCTCTAGCTTTAAAGCTGTTCACACTGCTACGGGAAAGTGTTTTTAGTCCGATTGAATCACACATATACTCTGTAACGAAGTCGAGCCGTGACATTAGTTGAGAAATGTTTGTAATTTTTATCATTTCTGAAATTTATGTCATTTTTATCATATTTGCCATTTTTGCCATTTTCCTTATTTTTGTTATTGTAATCAACTCTATTATTTTTATATTTTTTGTCAATTTTTCATTTTGGTATTTTTTTACATTTTTTTTTATATTATTATTATTTTATCATGTTGGTAATTCAGCCATTTTTGCGATTGATGCCATTTTTGGAATCTTTTTATTTTTATTATTTATGTTATTTTTAATATTTATGTTCTTTTTACCATATTTGTATATTTTTTCATTTTTGTTGTTTTTGTAATTTTTTTTTGTTTTTTTTATTTCGTAATTTTTATCATTTGTTATTTTTGCCATTTTCATATCGTTATAGTAATTTTTTAAATTTTCGTCATTTTTGACCCATTAAAAAAAATCATCCCTCTCTATTCTGATACTTTTAAGATATTTTGGATTTTTTTGTTATTTTTAGTCATTTTTTCCATTTATGATTTTTTTTTAAATTCTTGTCATTTCAGTTCCTTTTATCATTTTTTCAGTTGTTTAATTCTTGTTATTTTTGTAAATTTTTAATTTTTATCATTTTGGTCATTTCTGAGAATTCTATAATTTTTATGTTTTTTGAAATGAAGAGTTAATCACCGAAAATTTATTTTGTGAAATTATTTTATCGGCTATAATGGTGAAATTTTATATTCTTTGTGAAAGAATATTTAAGAATTGAAAGATTATAGACGGATAGAAGATTAGAATAAGATGAAAGATGTTGCCACGGATTAAACCATCGGTTGATTTTAGAAGCTAAGCGTGTAAGAGGTGAAATGAGTAAGAAGAGGAAGTAAAGGATAGAAAGGAAAATGTAAAGTAGATTGTCAGATATACAAGAAGGAAGTAGATAGTCAGAAGAGTTGAGAAGAAAACTGCTTTACTAAAAATCAACGTGGTTCAGCCGGAGTTTATATTCCTCGTAAATTGTAACAATTTAGTTAAGTTTAAAGTGGTGAATTGCCTTTAAAAACGATTTGTTTTCAACAGTTACAGCAACTGGAAAAAATCGTGAGTAACAAAATTTGGTTTCGTTGTGAAATTTGCCTAAATATTTTTCTATTCTAGGTTAGATTTTGTTGGCAATATCGCATTGTGAAATTATATGTGGAGAAGTAGGCGTGTGCTTGAACGGTGAAGTTTAGGAAAAATTGTGCTCCGCTGAAAATTTTCCCAAAAGTTTTGTTTTGTGAAGAAATTTCAATTTTTATATTTATTTGGACAACTATTTAAACAATGTTGAGTGTCTGTGTTAGAATAAAGTAAAAAAGTGTTATTGAAATTAGACTGAGAGATGGGAAATTGTGGAAGCCTGAAATGAACATAAGCAAAGCTGCCTCCGGTGAGATCAATCCAATTTTCTTAATATTTTAACCTTACAAAATGTGTTGCGTTATCTGCGAGCATTTTAATTTGATGAAATGAATTTTGACATTGTTCATACTTTGTTTTGTTGAGAATTTTTTGAAAGTCCGCCATGTATTTTTCGGACGGAAAATAAAAGATTTCCTAGTTGAAAAAAGCGAAATGATTTCTTGCTTTTGATTGGAGAATAAATTGATGAGTTAACAATTCAAATGTTTATACGCATTTTTCGATGTACATTCTCTAGATTGTTATCAAACAAAATGTTCGTTTGAGTTATTCTTGGAAGTCAATCAGTAGATGTGACACATAGGTTCCTTTTTTCAAAGATTGCTTAGATAAACACAAATGTCATAATAAATTCAGCGAAATATCTACAACTTGATGAAATCGTTCCATTAGTATTTTTTTTCTATTCTCGTAAATTTCATCGATCTTTTTCATTGATAACAAATTTAAAATATATTAACCCTTTTATTGGGGATGATTAGGGAGAGGAAGTAAGATGTTAAAAATGTGTAAATTTGTATTAAATTATACTAATATTTTCATGATGGCTTAACTCTATTATTGGGGATTCGTGGGGGGATTGGACAGGGCATCAAACGATCGGAAAACTGATATACAATGGATTGTGGGTTCAAGCCAGCCGGAGTATCTCGGCAAATATGAAATCATGTGTAAGGTACCGAGGTACCTTTCCAGGATTTTTTATTTGTTTCGAACAGTTTGAAGTGAGGGAGATGATTCAAACCTGTCCCAAGCCAGTGGTAACGGACCCCTTGGTTGTGCTGCAATTATTGTTGATGAGTTAAGCATGAACAATATTTGAATGTGCGATCGAGACTTCCCGTAACGACTCGGGTCGAAAGACCTATCAGCCACTGGTGGGCAGGGGTGTCATTCGCTCACACAATGAGCTCAATGTGCATTTTTTCCATAGCACATTGAGAGAGCAAAACCGAGCACTGACTGAGCTAGCTGTCCATCAATGTGCCACATCGAAGCAAATCACTGTGCTACGCAACGATAGCCCTCAGCACATTGAGCTGCACAATGTGTACCAGTATACCACCACAACGCTGAATTCAACAAACGAAAGCGAATTCTTTCCCAATAAACAAGCAACAGCAACAACAAAGCCGAAATTTGGGCAGGCTCGGCCTGCCGGCTGCCGAACACCGTTGCCACAAAAAAAATCTGTATCATAAATGAGTCTGATCTTCGTCCATACGTGTACAATTTAACAGAATTATAAACAGATTTTCGTGACATCGCTGCTCGGCAGCCGGCAGGCCGAGCCCAACCGAATTTCTTTTGTGTTGTTGCTGTTGCTTGTTTATGAGTTATTTTCTTCCTTGCAAGCAGGCGGTGTGTCTTCGTGCCGGACTGGACGAACGATGATCGTTTTTGTTTTCTACTGATGAGAAGAAAAAATAAAACGAAGAAGCGTGCTTGGCAAATTTCTAAAGCCAGAGATCACATTGAGCAGCACATTGAGCAGAGTGGATCAGCTCATTGTGTTTTTCAGCATTGTGAGAAACCTCTCAGAAAATCCGGTTATCGGCGCGCAGTAAGAGAGCGAGCAGTAGATGTTCTATCGCCGTGCGCGCAGTTCTAGAAAGCTTGCGTTCACATTGTGCTTTTAGAACACATTGTGCTGTTTTGAGGAGTATAACACCCCTGCTGGTGGGTTCTCATACATACATACATATACATACAATATCGCATTGTGAAATTATATGAAATTTGCAGAATTGTAATCGCTAAAGCAATTGTAAGTCACAACTTTATGAAAAAGGTATCACCCATTTGATAGAATATTCTTGCCTCCAGGTTTGCCAAAGCATAAACTCAACCACGTTGATGTTTCGAGTTTGATTGTTGTGCGCCAAGAATTTATATTCTCGCCACTGATAATTGTGAGTATTTTTTCTTTCAAAACCTAAAATGTGTCCCAATCCAAAAACTAAATATTATCTACAGTTTTGTAGCCTAAATAAACCATTTTCGCTGACGGAACGGTGGTGTATTTTCTCGCGGCAACAACAAAAGATGTTGAAATTGAGCGGAAGGGTAATTTTAATTTGAAAAACTTTTCATCACATTTCATCGTTTTGTTCCTCACGGGCCTACTACCTTGCAGTCAAACATATTATAATATTATTATATTTGTTGCAGTGGTTGATACAGATAGAATTGTAACAACCACCATACAATAGTAGGCCTAGCGTGGTTTGTCCCACAAGCGGAAGCTTGTAGTACGAACGAACAAAAAGATGGAATGAGACCCTTGGAGCCAAAGGGGTATAAGTTCATAAAAACTGATTTCGAGAAAAAAAAGCACTTAAAGTTCGTTATGTTCCAATAAATTCCATAGATATTTCTTATGAAATTTTTCAATAAATTTCATCTTCTAAAAGAAAAAGGAATCATTTGACATAATTTTTGAGAAAAACAACGTCTATTTGACGTTAATTGAGACGACACATGATTTTTGATTTTTGCACTTATACCCCTTTGCCACCAAATAAATTTACTCATACCTCTTTGCCACCAACAAATTTCCATTTTCAGGTGATTTTGTCTTGATGATATGATTTAGAAAACATAGGGATTTAATTAGGTGAAAGTCGAATTATTTATTAATAATTTATGTTGGGAAATGTACCCTGGTACAGTTGATCGAGAGATTTCATGTCTTAAAATCAAGCTTGTCTTGTCAGTTGGAGTCAATCTCTCCAAACAACAATTTTTCATCAGAATAATTATAAGAATAATTCGTGAAAGGGTTTTCTCTATGAATTTTCAATCATTGTATGTTTCTTGTGCCTTTTCGTGATAAATTGGACATTGAAAATGGACTTCAGCTCATTATGAGTTGATGTTTAACAGTTCATTTACGACTAGCGCTTCACCGTTAACCCAATCATCTCATACAAATAAATATTGAGCCTAGCCCGAAATTTGTGACATACTCCTTATAATTATGAAGAGAAATCAGGAATTCGGAATTCTTTTATTGGGGCTAGAATAGAAAAAATACATAATTTGTGTTATTTTGTTCACTAGAATTATCGCTAAATGCAAAGAAATAATCAACTGTTGATGGTAAATTTTTAAACATGATTTACTGTTCAAATGCCAAATAAACTTCAATTTTTTTTTTAAGTTTTTGGTCCCGATGAAAAAAAACCCTTCCTATTGGAAATGATATTTGGGTTGGTGGCAAATGGGTATAAGTAAATTTCTTGGTGGCAAAGGGGATAAGTGCTGCACTTATACCCCTTTGGCTCCACACAAAAAGTAATTTTCAGTTATTCAGGATTTTTTCATTGAGATCAAAACAAGAAAATAGTGAAGTAAAATTATGATTTAAATAGCATATGATGTTTGACAGTCAAGGATTCGTTCCAGACGGTTATCTAGATTTTTCCCTTTTTGTCACTTATACCCCTTTGCCTCCAAGGCCTCAAATGTGATCGCTCAGAAAAGCTCCAAATACGACCGAGACACATTTATCGATAGATGCGGTTCTCGGTATTGTATCATTATGTGCTGTTTTTATGATATTTGTTATTTACCATTTTCGTAATTTTTGTTATTGTAGTCAACTCTGTCATTCTTGTCATTTACGTCATTTTATCATTTTTGTGAATTTTTCGTTTTGATTTTTATTTAATTTTTTTGTTTTTTATGTTGTTTTATCATTTTTCGATGAACCAGCTGGAAGCTGAAAATCTCTACAGTGAGCGAAATAAGAATAGCACCACTATTTGTTTTGGTTGTTAAAGTATGAATGATTGAAAATTACGAAAATTTTCTTCCACAGTTTGTTCTGAATTGCTTAACGGATAAATCAAGCATAAGTTAGGCGTTGAGGACCAAAAATGTGAAAAAAGGGTGCGAAATAAGAATACCACCACTTGAGTTTTTCAACAAAAAAAATATTATTTTTGAAAATTTACTGTGTTAAAGTGAATAATAATGCTTCTACGAATTATTTGAAAAGATAACTGCATTTTAAGAAGTTTTCCAGAATTCCAAAGGTTTTCAAAGGTATTAAAAGGGGGTGTTAAGAGATGCTCCTCTAGCGTTAAGGAATTTGATATGGCCAATTGCTATGCCCAAAAAAAGTAAACTTATGCTTTTTTTTTTTTGTAGCGGCCCACCACACTCCCCCACACCAAAAGGCTCAATTGAGCCCCCTGGTAATGGACGCTACTGTTCTCAGCATGTCTGGCAGCAAAATGATAATAAGAGTAAACGCGAGCAAATTTTAATCATGCTGAGAACACAAATATTTATAATGTCGTGCGAGGAAATGTATTATTTAACTAAATTGACTACAATATGAAATCTCAATGGAAAATAATTTCCTTTGAAGAGATTCATTATTCGATATTTACTAATATACTATTTATGTATTGCTAATTTTATTATGTTATGTTCAATAATTTTATAAGGTAAAATACAAACTACAAGATTTTTAAGAAAAATAATATTAGATATTAACGCTACAAAAGTACAAAAGGTAAACAAAACAAAGACTGGTTGATGATCGACTGTTTTAATGGTTCAATTTTTCTTTCAAAAGCTGTAGCACTTTGGTTTTGAACATGGAACGATTGGTTATGTTTTTAATATCCGTTGGTAAGGTGTTGTATTTAGTAGGTCCAATAAATGAAATTCTTTTTTGCCCTAATGATGTTGTGGATCGGCTTCGTTGCAAGAAATCTGACTGGCGAGTGTTATGAGTTCGCAACCCCGTAGTAAAATGGAGGTTTTGAATATTTTCAATTGAGTGTAGATTATCATAGACATATACAACAGTTTGCAAATCACAGAGTTCAGATATTGGAAGAACGTTATGCGTTCTTAAAGAGTAAAGCTGAAGGGTAGGGAATAACAAAGGGAGCTTTAAGATGTTTTTCAAGCATCTATTCTGGAGCGTTTGAAGTTTCTGTAAGTGGGACAAGGAGGCTCTTCCCCATATCATAATAAGGTGCTTGATTTATCCGTTAAGCAATTCAGAACGAACTGTGGAAGAAAATTTTCATAATTTTCAAGCATTCATATTTTAACAAGAAAAAAACATAGTGGTGCTATTCTTATTTCGCTCACTGTATAATAAGGATAATGAAAAAAAAAAACAAAAATCGCCTACACCAGGAATTAAGGAGTTTTCTTCATGCCCCTAAACTGACTGATTTTCAGCTTTCGGCAAAAAATTCTAAAATGCATTTTTAAACGTTTTTATCTCCTTTTTCAGGTTTCGGCAAGTTAGGAAATATAATTATTTGTGTGTCTGAATACGAAACAACGATGTATTCGATTATGATTGTCTTCGTACATTTGATTCAATCCTATTTAAATTAAAATTATTCATCCGTTTTGTGAGAGTTGCTGTTTTCGTAAAATTATTATTTTGTTTTATTAAATGAATAGTGTCAATTTAGTTGATTTTTCCTGCATTGTCGATAGAAATTTAATCCAAAGAACTTTGTCATATTTTAATGCTGAGGAACTCATCTTTACAAATGGAAGTACAATCAAATCAAATCAATAAGTGTAACCGCACCAAACAGTATATCGTTTGGTCCATCGGCTCCGAACAACGAAAATAATCCTAGAACGATTAAATCCAATTATTGTCTATCCGTTCTAAATATTCACTAAGCTGTGCTACGCTATGCTACATCGAAGCCACAAGACATAACCATAGTCAGGCTGGTTCGGATGGCATTGTCCAAAAATTCCACAGAAACAACCAGAAGCGATGCCGCCAGATAGGCACCAAGCTATGAAGCAACGACATCGCACCACATCCTTAATACATAGGGATGAATGAAATGAAGAAAATTTGCCAAAGCACCAACAAAACCGGAAGCCGGAAACGAAAGCCGCCCATTCATTCGTTCACTACTTTCTGTATAAAATAACCTTCTGGCCTGACCTTTTCCCAACAATTTTCAGTCGGCCAAATCAATCGTTCGTCGTCGTTCGTAACATAAGTCCAAATCGATTAAAATTCAATTTCCAAATCCAGATGTCTTAATTGGATATCCTTTGATTACACATTTTCTTTATCCTGTGCCTTTGTCGACTTCAACTTTCTTGTTTCTATTTCTGTTTATCTTTAAATGAATAAAAACTTTTCTATTTCTTTTTATCCAAAAAAACAGCCACAGGGATCTGAAGCCGGAAAACCTGCTGCTGGATGACAAGAACAACATCAAAATCGCCGACTTCGGGATGGCTTCGCTCCAGCCGGCCGGATCGATGCTAGAAACGTCCTGCGGTTCACCTCACTATGCCTGTCCGGAAGTGATTCGGGTGAGATTTGATTTCGACCATCAATCATTTTGCTTTGAGGGGTACGGTGGGGAAATTGGGGAGCCATTTCATTCAGTGGCTGGTTGGATGACTGACTGGCTGACTGAGTGGGGAAGGTTTTATTCCGATTTGCATTAAATCCTATCGGAAAAGTTGTTGGCAGCACTCAAAATAGCTTCGGGTGAGTGGGTGGATGAAATCTTGATCGGAAGCGGATTTCCGACACTGTGAGAAAATAACGAGAAGACTGAACCGTCTTGCGAATTTGATTTATTCAAATGCGAAGATTAACTGTTAGGATTTTTTTTATAGATTTTTCAATAATGTGTATCATTGTTTTGAAATTCCTTCCGTTTTAAAAAACTGCTTATGACAAAACTTAGAATTTTAAATTTGGTTAAAAGTTGTTTGAAATCAGCTGAAACTACTATTTTTAAAATATGTATTGGAAATGAGTCCATCAGGGAAGGTTAGATCGACAGAGAAGTTAAAGGAATTAAAAACTTTTAAGAAAATTACCTTGTTAATGCAGCACATTCGAAAAGTAGAATCTTTTTCATACATAATTTCATTTATAAGAAAACCATCCTATGATAACATTTCATATGTTTCCAAATGAGGCCTTCGAAGCCAAAAGGGTATAAGTGCATGAAAACTAATTTCGACAAAACACGCTTTTAACCCTCATCCGTCCCTGAAATTTTCATCCATTACAGTCCCAGGAGGCTGGTAAACGGTGGATAATGTGCAACACGAGACCCCATAGTGGTCATATCACCTCTTATTCACAACTCCTATCTCTACCTCCCCGCGGTGCCGGCTGGGGTGCGAGTAACCTAAGCGGAGATCGGGTACCCAACCCCGGTGGATGCTTTGGTCGCATGCAGACTGAGAAGGTGGCCGCACGCGTCTGTTCCCCAGGTCAGGGGCGGCGTGCAACAACAACCGAGCGTCTGTTCTCCAGGTCAGGGGCGGCTCAAACAGCGTCTGTCTTGTAGCAAGCGGCTGAATTTATGAAATGCGGCTCCCGCCAGCTATGTCCAAGATGGCAGCCCCATCGCGGGATAGGGACTTTAGGCTAACAACCTACTGCTCCCGATTTGAAATTGTTACGGAATCCGAAAGAAATGACCGACCTGGAACTTTGGCGACGACTTTTAGCATGAAAACACGGACACGAATTGGAACTTGGAATGTTTTAACCCTTGCCCAACAAGGCAAACTGGAACAACTTGCTAGAGAGGCTAGCCGCCTCAAGCTTGAAATTCTGGGACTGAGCGAAGTCCGTTGGCCTAATACTGGAGAACACAAGACACAATCCGGGCAAGTCCTGCTTTACTCTGGCATACGAGGAGAACATGCTACTCGGGAACGAGGAGTTGGTTTCCTGTTAAGCCCGCAGGCCTACGCGGCCCTCATTAGATGGGAACCGATAAACGAAAGAATAATCGTAGCCAGATTTAGAACACGGGTTAGAAACCTTACAATGGTCCAGTGTTATGCGCCAACTGACGTTGCCGACTTGCAGGAGAAAGAGCAGTTTTACAGTCAACTGAACAGCGTGGTTGAGAGAATTCCGAAGGGTGACATTCAAATCCATTTGGGCGACTTCAACGCAAAGATTGGCTCCGACAATCAGGACCTTGAGCGCATCATGGGGCGCCATGGCCTAGGACAGATGAGCGAAAACGGAGAGCTGTTTGTAGAATTTTGTGGCAACAACAACATGGTGATCGGTGGATCGCTCTTCCCCCATCGACCAGCACATAAGGTCACTTGGGTATCCCGAGATGGCCGAACAGAAAATCAAATTGACCACATCTGCATCAGCCGAAAATGGAGAAGGAGCCTTCTTGATGTCCGCAACAAGCGAAGCGCAGACATTGCATCTGACCATCACCTCGTCCTTGGCGAGATACGACTGAGAGTTGCACGTGTCCAACGGCGCGAGGAGAAAGTCGGGTGTCGTTACGACGTCCGCCGGTTGGAGAATCCAGAGGTGAAAAGGGCATACGTTGAACAGCTAGAATCCCGAGCCTCGGAGCTGCCGACAGACGGAACAGTCGAAGAACAGTGGTGTGGAATCAAGAATGCCTTTATCACGACGAGCCATGGTACTCTCGGTAAAGTTTGTGGAAGACGAAGTGAATGGATGTCGGATGAAACCTGGAGGATGATCGATGATCGGAGAAAGGCGAAAGTCGGAATTGAGCAGGCATGTACCGGGTCAGCCAAAGCAGCCGCCCGCTTACGATATGCGGAGCTGGAAAAGGCAGTTAAACGAGCTTGTAGACGAGACAAGAGAGCCTGGACAAACTCCCTAGCCGAAGAGGGAGAAAGAGCCGCCGCCAATGGAGATATCCGATTACTTTATGACATTTCTCGCCGCCTCAGTGGTGCAAGGACTAATGCAAGAATGCCGCTAAAAGACCGAGCAGGTCAGTTATTGACCGATCGAACAGATCAGCTCAAACGATGGACTGAGCACTTCGAACAACTCTTCCGAGTCACGAATAGCGATGGCCAACAGAATCTGCAGCTCGAAGCGCCAACAGTAAGTCGCATAAATGGCGTCAACTCGGAAGCGCCTTCGCTGGCTGAAATAGAAGCGGCAATCAAAAACATGAAATCCAACAAAGCACCTGGGATCGATTGCATCCCTGCTGAAATGCTGAAAGCCGACCCTGCCCTATCAGCACAAATGTTGCACCGTCTTTTCGCTGACATCTGGGATACTGCAACATTCCCGGCCGACTGGATGCAGGGTATCCTCGTAAAGGTCCCGAAGAAAGGAGACCTGACAGAGTGCGGTAACTGGCGAGGCATAACGTTGATCTGTACAACCCTCAAAGTACTCTGCAAAGTGATTCTGAACAGGATCCAGGAGAAAATAGACGCCACACTCCGACGGCAACAAGCTGGATTCCGATCTCGACGATCATGTGTGGACCACATCACAACGCTCCGAATCATACTGGAACAAATCAACGAATTCCAGGACTCTCTTCTGCTGGTGTTCGTTGATTTCGAAAAAGCATTTGACCGACTTAACCATGAAAACATCTGGGCGGCTCTAAGGCGACGAGGGGTCCCAGAGAAACTAGTCCATCTCATCGAAGCACAGTATGAGGCATTTTCGTGCAAGGTCTTGCACGACGGTGTCTTGTCCGAACCAATCCCGGTAACTGCTGGAGTGAGACAAGGATGTATTCTATCACCGCTACTTTTTCTAATCGTAATGGATGAGATTCTGATTGGATCGATTGACTGTGCACCGAACCGAGGATTGCCGTGGAATCCTTCAACAATGGAGCAACTGAACGACCTTGACCTGGCTGACGATATTGTTTTGCTCGCCCAAACACAACCAGATATGCAGAGCAAACTCGACGACCTCACCGAAAGTTCCAAGGCAGCAGGTCTCAAAGTCAATGTCGGAAAGACCAAGTCGATGGAGATCAACACAGGAGATCCCTCCTGTTTCCTGGTAGCTGGGCAACAAGTTGAGAAAGTGGAATGCTTCCAGTATCTTGGTAGCCAGATTACGCCTGATGGTGGTACCAGAAAAGACATCGAAACACGGATCAGAAAGGCCCGATTTGCGTTTGCGAGTCTCCGAAACATCTGGCGGTCACGCCAGATCTCTCTACGAACAAAAATCCGAATCTTCAACTCAAACGTCAAATCCGTATTGCTGTACGGGTGCGAAACTTGGTGCACATATGCGGTAACGACGCGAAAACTGCAAGTATTTGTAAACCGCTGCCTGCGGAATATCATCCGCGCTTGGTGGCCTGGCAACTGGATCTCGAATGAGGAACTACATCGCCGGTGTCATCAAAAGGCGCTAGAAATCGAGATTCGGGAACGTAAGTGGAGATGGATTGGGCACACGCTGCGAAGAGATGAAAACGAGATTTGCAGAGAGGCGCTAGATTGGAATCCAGAAGGTCATCGAAGAAGAGGCAGACCCAGAAATTCGTGGCGGCGAAGTCTAGCCGCTGAAATCCGAACTGTCGACGAGAATCTTGACTGGGACCAGGTGAAGACGCTGGCTCCGGATCGTCAACAGTGGAGGTCTTTTACCACGGCCCTATGCACCGGAGGATCGGCGCGGGATCATTAAGTAAGTAAGTAAGACAGTCCCAGGAGTGTTAATTTGACACTCTTTACTAAAACCAATATATCTAAATTGTTTCTCAACCGAACCGATTTTTACAAAATTTATAGTTTTGGAAACCTCGTAATGTAACTCGAATATCTTTCTCAGACAATATTCACCTCCAGCACTTCAGTTTTCTGTTATTCAAAGTCTAAGAAAAAAAATCCTAAAAAACATGCTTCGGAAAAAAGATTGTATGTCAGTAACGGAACGCTCAAAAAAAATTTCACATAGTGTCCAAGAAAGCTGAAACTATATGTTAAGTATATATTTTTTTGTAATTTTTTAAGATCATGACCACTGTATGAACTTTTTGTCAACTTGCAATTTCTCAGATTTTCTGGCACTTAAATTTAAATATGCACGTGAACCTTAGTATATAAACGCAAGATTTCCGTTATAAATTTATATTCAATAGAAAGGTAATTTTATACCGATTCTAGTGGTGTAATTACATTGGCGCTTTGTAAAATTCTGTAAAAATCGGTTTTTTTCCTGGGCTTTCAGGGTGCATCCATAAAAAAAGTAATTATGCAAAATTAAAGATTCCGGGAATTCATTAAGGGTCCTCGAAGAAATTGTACGATAACCTTTCCTCGGTTTCTCGGCGACAACCCCCGTCATCGCTCTTTTTGCGGCTTAACGATATTTAATCTGGTGATCGATTATTTCCCAGTCGCTCCGGTTCGACAACCTTCTATTCTACGCCCTATGACCTTTTAGTAAACTAATGTTCTGACGACCTTCCAAGATTTCTTGTTCGAGATCCTTCACGTGTTCCGACGAGTTCCAGCTGTCTTTCGATCTCGATGTCCTTCCTAAGACACTACGCTTTTTCTGCACCTTGTTTTCTGTAACGCCTTTCCTGAAGGCGCCTAACGGCCCGACGACCGGCTTGACTACCTTTCTTGGTTTCCGGGTCGTAAATCATCCAGTGGGTCTGGGACCGACGACCACCACCTGGTTCTCGAATTGACGAACCTTCATAATACCGGTCCGCCAACTTTTCATGGCTTCCGGTCTGACGACATTCCCGAAGTTCCGGTTCAACAACCTTCCATGGAATCGGTATGACGACCTTCCAGTAGCTCTGGCTCGACGCCTCACCAATTGCAAGACGAACGTCAATGTAACTTCCGGATCGACGATCTTTCAATTGGCTCGACACAATGACCTTCCTGTGGCCCTGCACAGACGTCTTTCCAATGACTCTGATTCCTGGCTCCATGACCTTCCAATGATTCCTGTATCGTTAACCTTCCGTGACTTCGACTTCGGCGTTGTCCTCCCCATTGGGTTTGGCTGGTTAACATTCCACTGCTGATTTTTTTTCTCCTCCTTTTCCTAGTGCTGAGCCTGTAACCTGTTGATGCAACACTTGCTCTTGTGTTAAGGAGAAACTCTTGATAACTTGAGTGTAGAATTTTTTACAACCTTATTTGTAACTTATCATTCTATTTGTAGGAAAACCACTTCCATGGTTAAAATTCATTTGTAAAGTCTATAATGCGTGTGGTATTATTTGTCTCATCGATTGCTGCGATGAGATGAATCTCAACTACATAAGACTAACTACGTAATTATTACGTGAAAATGCGCAGAAATATTTGCCACCATACTTCTAACATTCAATCCAACTGAATTTCACATTGTCTTGGCAGTGGACTGTATATGTGACAAGCAAACCAATCAAATTCGAAATTACGGATGCGCTGCTGAAGAACAAATGCTTATCTTACACTAAAACGAGAGGCCCAACACACTTCCGTTTTTAAGTGGGTCGTTTAAGCGCCACTTCCGGATGGAAGACCACCTATCCTGTCTCAGTTTGCCCAACTGATGGAACTCGGTCGCGAGTTCTTTTCGATTCCCTATTTTGGGAAAAAAAAGCGGAAGGGTCTCCAAAAAGGGATTCGTACTTCGGCCCTTTTTAAGGCCGCCCAGGAGATGGGACGGAACCTTGCAAAAATCCTGGAAAGGGGAATTAGTTGTTGTTCAGCCCAAAGATAAACTACCAGGGTGTTAAGCCGTCGTACAAGACTCTGCCCTCTAACCCGGTTCAGCGAAAAATGGTTGTGACTGGATTCGCGGCCAGCCTCCGCAGTAAAAAATCTGAATTGAAAAAATGCGAAACAAAAAAGTTTATTGTACAATGCAGATCAATTCGAAGTTCACCTTCATTGAGCCACAGTGTTTACAGGCATGTGCGGGTGATAAATGCAACTGATAGGGCTACTTTAACACGTTCGTCGCCATGGCACCCATATTCGGGTGACGGGTGTATTTCCTAGGAGGCCCCGTCGCATCAAAAAGCATGTGCTCTTTCACTCAAGTTAGCCGCTCAGTTTAGCCACCCGTTACAAATAGTGGAGTTCTCCCTGGTAGCTTTCTTGCTCCGAGATTTTCTTTGGGCCCGGCAAGTTAAACAACCAAAATGAGCGTGGCGACGAACGTGTTAAGTGACTCGTCAGTGCGTCTATTCAACTGATTCAATGGTGCGACTAAAGTTTCGTGCTAGTACCACATAAATTTAGCAAGAGTTGCAACCGAACAATTTAAAGCGATCGCTGGAGCAACATGTTGATTGTGTATGGAGTATTCGATGAATTTATGAGGTGTTTTTTTTGGGCAACCCTTACCTCACCAGTTTGGTTGTCCTGCGGTGGACTACTGCGGCTCTTCCGGCTTTCCAAACTAGTTGACGCCTGACGGGCATATGGCGGTAGCTTTGCTGCGGTGACTGATGCGATATGCTTTGTGGTCGGCGGATTACGACGCAGCTAGAGGAAATGTTCTCTAGCTAGCCATCACGGTCTGCTGTTGGTTGAAAACGACGATGATCCCGCGGTTCTCGTATTCGCAAGAAGATCGCAGCGCGGTTTTTCTGAAGGTGGTATCACTGTTTGGCTAGGGTGATGGTGTTTGCTAGCCGGCAGCAACGAAGAATGCCCACCTTGACTGGTGTACCCAGCCGTGCGCCGCCTGGTGCGTTGCGGGGATCGGCGTAGGGCGACTTCCTCTGAAGTGTCCAAAATTACCAAGTCTGACTGTACCGGGAATAGATGGGTCGGAAGATCTTTCCGTCATCTGGCTTACTGAATTAGTTTAACTTCGTGACCGGAACTACCCGATTCAACTTTGTCAAATCGCGAAGTAAGCAATTAAATCCTCTCTCGCGAATTCTCGGATAGCCCTTGTCTTCCAAATCCGAGATTAGAAACCAATCTTTTTCTTCCTCAAATCTAGGTTCATAAACGCGGAGGTCATTCACATGATGCAATAAAATTCTGTGGTTGGTGGTCTACGGAGTACGGCGTCTCAAGCTACATGTTTAAGGTCGGAAGTGTGTTTCAACAGCGTGTTAATGGTTTTGATGATTGTCCGTCGAGGGTGGCGCTTGAAATATGAATGTCAAAACGTTTTCGCTTTAGAAACAAATTAATTTAATAAAGGGGATTTTTTTTATTATCTGACAATTTGCGCCGGGGGTCTTCAGATTTTCCCCAAAATTGAAAATTTGGTTCATTTATGCGACTTAAAAACACATGTATTTTTTCAGATTTCTAACATTTTTTTTTTGAGTTAGCTTCGGTTAGATTTTTTTGTCAATAAAAAATAACCATTTTTCAAAGCTACATAACTCTGTTATTTTTCAACCGAAATTCTAACATAGCACATCAAAATGCATAGAAATTTTATCAGCTTTCCAAATAAAATAGTCGAAAATAAATGAATAAAGACCTTCAGCATGAAAAGTTGTAAATAAACTTTAAATGGCGTCTAAAAGTACAAAAAATACCATTGAATAGCTCAATTTATGATGCAACTTTCATCTGAAGACACCAAAGTGGGCCATCAACTCCTTGAAGAGTTATGAAAGCAATAATGACGATAAATCTCTTTTTTTGCGATGAAAACAAACAATGGTCAAACAACTGCACTCACATATGGAGGTAGCGCGCACTTCTAACAACATGGAAACAAAAGAACTTACCAAAGCAGGTAAAAAACACTACTTTTTCGTGCTTTGTAGAGTGTTTGCAGCATAACTGACTTTAAATTTTAACCAAAATTCTTAGTATCGCATTGTTAATTGTTAATAACAAATAATGGAAAAGTTGCTTTTACAACCTGGTCATATGCTATAACTTATTAACTTTTCGATCAAAGATCATTGTGAAGCATAATCAATGCCAATAGTAGAAGGTTCAGTCCCTGTGTTTGGGATCACAGAAATGTGATTAAAAAATGAAATATAGACGTGCTTTACATAGTTTTTATATCGGGAGCTAAGCACTGGACACCAAAATCCTTTCCCATTGATCAAAAACAAAGAGTGTGGCACAAATGTAGAAATAATCGAAGAGCCCAGTATGACCAGCCCAGGCTGTAAAAAGCATCATTCCCATTGTAGGTAATATGACATTGAAAATATGATACTTTTACCGTATTCGTTTTCTCCATTCACCCAGTTTTGCTGTTTACCATACTAGAACGAACATAATTCATCGTCAGTGTTTTGCTACCTCGATCGCTCACACACGAATCTTCAGTGTTCCAGCGTCCATTTTAAATCAAATCTGGAGAATTACGGATGCAAAACTGAGCGCATAAACTTCTAAAAATGACAGCATAATTTGCAAACTTGTTGTGACCTGGTTCAAAACTGGGTATAAACTAATACTTTATTATATTTTTGGATATAACATAAAGTCAGTTTAGCTACAACACTCTACCGCCCCTACTTTCATAACAGTCCCATATGCAAAAACAAGCAAGCGAGAAAATCAGCTTTCCGGTTTTGGAATACATTCTTAAATTATGATCACCACTTTCGGCATAAACGAAAATCGTTTCTAGGTTGTCAAAATAAGACCTGAAATTTTCGAAATTGGGTTATTGGTAAGGTCGAGAGCACCATTTTTATTCATTATGGGACTGTTAATCGACTATATTTGAAACCTTTTTCTAATCTACTCGCATAACAGTCCCATACAGAATATTTGTTTCTCACCAAGCTACTTTCTAAGACTTAAATTTGATCATTTTTTAACTTCTAAATGCAATTTTCAGAAAAAGAAACATACAAAATATCGTAAATTCCACATTGCAAGTTGAATCTTTTTACGATTTTTGATTGCGTCCGATAGTTTTTCGCTCAGGAAGTCATTCCTAAGGAAGTCAGACCTGCCTTCGAAAAATCGTGAGCATCATTCGAAATCAAGTGAGTTAAATTTTTTTTAATGATTCAAAGCAATAAATCAAAGACTATTTCGCCGAAAGAAGCATTGAAAAGCAACCAAATCCGTGGTTCATATATGGAACTGTTATTCGAGTATATTTCATATAGGACAGCCATAAATTGATATTTTTTTCGAAATTTGTAGAACAAAACCTCTTTTTTAGTGTTTTATTTTGAATCCCTATGTTGACCTAAAATGACGAAAATTCATATGGGACTGTTATGCGAGTAGGGGCAGTCTACAAAACACAAAAAATAGTGTTTTTTAACCTGCTTTGATAAGTTCTTTTGTTTCCATGTTGTTAGAAGGGCGCGCTATCTTCATATGTGAGTGCAATTGTTCGACCATTGTTTGTTTCCGATGCAAAAAAAAAGAGATTTGTTATCATTATTTCTTTCATAACTCTTCAAGGAGTTGATGGCCCACTTTGGTGTCTTCAGATGAAAGTTGCATCATAAATTGAGCTATTCAATGGTATTTTTTGTACTTTTAGACGCCATTTAAAGTTTATTTACAACTTTTCATGCTGGAGGTCTTTATTTATTTTTTTTCGACTATTTTATTTGGAAAGCTGATAAAATTTCTATGCATTTTGATGTGCTATGTTAGAATTTCGGTTGAAAAATAACAGAGTTATGTAGCTTTGAAAAATGGTTAGTTTTTATTGACAAAAAAAATCTAACCGAAGCTAACTCAAAAAAAAAATTTTAGAAATCTGAAAAAAAATCTGTGTTTTTAAGTCGCAAAAATGAACTAAATTTTCAATTTTGGGGAAAATCTGAAGACCCCCGGCGCAAACCCGTCAGATAATAAAAAAAATCCCCAAACGCTTATTTATTTTGGTTAAATTATTAAGGTTATAATTATGTGAATATATTTTTTTTTTCACGAAATATACGAAATATGTGTGGTATTTTTAAATTTTTTAAGTAGTGTATTGATAAACTATTTCAATTTCTCACCTACCTAACCTACCTAAGGGTCCAGCGCCGATTGACCGGCGCATAGGGCTGAGATAAAAGATCTCCACTGCTGGCGATCCGGAGCCAGCGTCTTCACTTGCTGCCAGCCGAGGTTCTCGTAAACTGTGCGGATTTCAGCGGCTAGACTTCGCCGCCACGAGCTTTTGGGCCTGCCTCTTCTTCGATGCCCATCTGGATTCCAGTCAAGCGCCTCTCTGCAAATCTCGTTTTCATCTCTTCGCAGCGTGTGCCCAATCCATCTCCACTTACGTTCCCGAATCTCGATTTCTAGCGCCTTTTGATGACACCGGCGATGAAGTTCAACGTTTGAGATCCAGTTGCCAGGCCACCAAGCGCGGATGATGTTCCGCAGGCAGCGATTCACAAAAACTTGCAGTTTCCGCGTCGTCACCGCATATGTGCACCAAGTTTCACACCCGTACAGCAATACGGATTTGACGTTTGAGTTGAAGATTCGGATCTTAGTTCGTAGAGAGATCTGGCGTGACCAGATGTTTCGGAGACTCGCAAACGCAAATCGGGCTTTTCTGATCCGGGTCTCGATGTCCTTCTTGGTCCCACCATCAGGCGTTATCTGGCTACCAAGATACTGGAAGCACTCCACTGTCTCAACCTGTTGTCCAGCTACCACGAAATTGGAACGATTTTCTGTATTGATTTCCATCGACTTGGTCTTTCCGACATTGATTTTGAGACCTGCTGCCTTGGAGCTTTCGGTGAGGTCAGAAATCGAAAATCCAAAAATAATCTTCACAATGTTATAATTTTTTAAATATTCAAAATAAAACGTCATTTTGCATAAATTTCTTAACAAAGTTTTTTCCACCGAAATTGCTTGGATTTGCTTGGAAAACGTTCCGCTATTAAGTCTGAAAACGGAATTCTAACTGATGAGTGATGACTGATGAGTGATGACTGATGAGTGATGACTGATGAGTGATGGAAAATAGAACATTCCAGTTCATCTTACAGCGCTTCTTTATTTTTTTATTGTTAAACAGATTCTTTGTCGTTTTTCACTTTTACATTGAGTTTTGGAACGAAAAAAAAAACATTCTCAGGAAGAAAAATGTTTGAGTGTAAGCCATATATCAAGGTAGAACAATATTTTTTTTGTTGAATCTGATGCATTTTTTTTAATTTTAGGTCGTGTAAAAATTTAGTAATTAAGCTCTTTTAAGAAATTCCCGGGAATTGTCAGCGTTTCCCGGGATTCGAGAATTCTCGAACACTCGGGAATTTCTGATCAACGGGAAATCCCAGGATTGGAGACTCCATTGCATTCAATAAGCGTTGTGAACAAATAAAAACGGAACCATTCGTTCGTTTTTTTGTTCGTACGGCAACGAATGGCAAAAGAATCGCTAGTGACTGTAGTTATACATTCATGATTCAATCAGTTGGCTCAGGGGAAAACACGAACTAAGCTCATAAAGAGAAGAACATAACCACATACTGCTGTTAATCTCTCTCTAATGCGTGTGCTCGAAAACAAAATATTCCATACTCCAAGGCTCACTCGTTATACCAGTTGGAAAATTCTAATTGCCCCAAAACCACTTGAAATTTCTTCTGCATGTTAAAACCGCCTTATAATACCATTTCAATTTTCCCAATCCTAAACCAGGGCGAAAAGTACGACGGGCGACGGGCGGACGTGTGGTCCTGCGGTGTCATCCTGTACGCGCTGCTCGTCGGAGCGCTTCCCTTCGACGACGACAACCTCCGGCAGCTCCTTGAGAAGGTGAAACGGGGCGTGTTTCACATTCCTCACTTCGTGCCACCCGACTGCCAGAGCCTACTGAAGGGCATGATCGAGGTCAATCCCGAGAAGCGACTAACGGTGGGTTTATTCTACTTATCTATGGACCCAATGTTAACATGACTGTATTTTTGTTTTGCAGCTTTCGGAAATCAACAAACACCCCTGGGTTACCGCTGGCGGAAAGGGGGAACTAGAGCTCGAGCTGCCAATGATGGAAGTTGTCCAAACGCATGTGATTCCTACCGTTTCGGCCGTCGATACGGACGTCCTCAATGCAATATGCTCGCTTGGTTGTTTCAAGGAGAAGGATAAACTCATCCAGGAGTTGCTGAGTCCAAAGTTAGTTTGAACGCAACATCGTTTTTTCATCACAATAGAACTAATTTTTCTATCTATGTTTCAGCCACAATACAGAGAAGGTGATCTACTTCCTTTTACTGGAGCGAAAGCGAAGAAGACCGGCAGTGGAAGACGATGAAGATGTGCTCAGACCTCGGAACGATATCATCGAGATAGCTGATCCACCCCGGAAACGACTCGATACTTGTAGAATTAATGGCAGCAGTAGTCTTTCATACGGCCAGATCAGCGAAGGATCGCCGCTAACCTCCCGAAGACAGACGTTCAACAATGGCCGAAGCCACAGTAGCAGCAGAAGATCTCCGTCGTCCGTTCCCCTGTCTCGAAGCTCATATCAAAGTCCGACCCGTAGTATTGTGGTGAACTCCAATCAACCGCTCAGTAAGTTTCGTAAGATCACTCGATCGGTAGATTTGGATATGTGTGACTAATAGAAGCAATATTTACAGCTCAACTGCATCCACCTTCCTCACCAAATTCAGTAGTGAACCGACACGCAAACTATGCCAGCCGTGATCGGAAGTCTCAGATCGTGGATCCCTCTTCTCCGGTGCATCATCGAGCAAATTCCGGACCAGCGGTTACCGTTGGTCTGTTTTCGGAAACCGATTCTAATAACAGTATGTCTTTACAGAATTTCCTCATCGGTCGATTGTGATTTGACAAATGTTTTCTTTTTAGTGACCTCTTCGATAAACGCGATCCCTGGATCGCCTATTTTGGGAAGCCCAGGACAACTTTCAGCCGTCAACACCGGTAGCCAACTGTGGAAGACAAGGCTAACAAACATAAAGAACAGTTTTCTTGGAAGTCCCAAATTCCATCGAAGGAAACTTCAAAGTAAGACTAATTCTACTTAAAAAAAAAAGTTGGTCACACTTATATCTTACTATTATTTCATCAATAGTTTCAACCGAAGAAGTGCATCTTACGCCGGAGTCATCGCCGGAGCTGACAAAAAAGTCCTGGTTTGGAAACCTTATGACCACGGAAAAGGACGAAACATTTACGGTGCTAGTCAAGGGCAAACCACTAGCTACGGTGAAAGCTCATCTAATACATGCCTTCTTATCGGTATCTCCCCTCATAATCTATGATCTTGAAACACAATTTGACTAACACACACTTCTATCCTTCAGATGACCGAACTGTCGCACAGCGTCCTGTCGCCGATGTCGTTCCGGGTGGAGTACAAGCGGGGTGGTACTGGGCCTACGATGTTCCAGCGGCACGTCCGGATACAGGTGGACATCAACACGATCTGCAAGCAGGGCGACGTGAACGATATGCTGTTCGCGATCACGTTTACGCTGATTTCGGGCAACATACGGCGCTTCCGGCGTATTTGCGAGCACATTCAGGCACAGGTTTGTTCGAAGCGGTATCCGGCGGCGCTGGCCAGTCCCACGAACCAGCACAACAACAAGGTTTCGACGACTTCGGTGGCCGAGAGCATATCGTGCGGGTCCGATTCGAGCGATCGGGTCAACTACAATAAGCATGTGAGTTTTTGAGGTGGTTGGGTCTTAGGATTAAACTTTCGAGTATAAATACCTATCAATTTTTCGTTTCTGCATTTTATCAGTTGGTCGGTCGAAGAATTTAACCTTAGCGAAAAGGATTGTTATTGAAATCTTCATTGTTCAGATTATCGGATCTGAAGTCAGCATCTCATCTTTTTTTCACGGATTTTCATCCGTTTGGATGATTTATCCCGAGAGCATCTCATTTTCTATCTCTCGTATTTTTCACGTATAATGTGTACTCACTGATAAAGTGTACTCTCCACATACTTCATCGCATTTGGCGAAGACAAAAGTGCTTACTTCTCGATCTCTTCTAATTTCAAAACATGTTAACACTTTAAGGACCACGAAGAAATCTAAACCAAGAAACATCGAAATTCGGCATTCTGTATTTCAGAACTCGTTGGACCAAATTTTCCAAATCAAGTAGCTTTGAGTTACCGAAAGTGTTGTGTTCAATTTTGAAGAAAACAGTTTCATTATTGAATTTATACCATTTAAGTTATGTACTTCTAAAAGTAGCACATTTGCGGCAAGTGAAAAAACGAAAATTCTCGTATTTGGTCCGCAACATGCACACCATGGCATGTTCAGCATCGATAGATCTATAGAGTCTTAAAAAATTTATCTCGGACATCGAGATCCACCAGCAACTGAGGCTCGACCTCTTGAAAGGTGTAACCGTCTACACCAGGTGGGTGATAAACTGATATGAAGAGGTAATTCTGAGCGAAAATCTGTGAATGATTGCTGTTAAAATCGGATCCTCTGAATCTTCAGATTTCATTCCGACTTCAATAGTACCGCAAGGAAGTAATTTGGGGCCTTTGTTGTTCACCCTGTTTTGCAATGATATTAACAGGCTGCTTTTTGGATACGGAATACTAATGTAGGCGGACGATTTGAATTTTTTTCTGAACGATAACAGTTTGGCAGATTGTCAGATACTACAGCAATTCCTCGATACAGTTGTGAACTGGTGTGCTGTCAACCTACTGGCCTTAAGCGTTTCTAAGTGCTGTATTATAACATTTGGACGCGAGAAACTTTCATTTTTGTACGAATATAATATCCAATGCGAACTTCTACATCGTGTTAATCAAATGAAGGACCTTGATGTCGTTTTGCATAGTCATATAACATTTGAGCAAGACTAATGTGCTACACTTGAAAAGGCCAACCGAATGCTGGGATTTGCCATACGTGTGAGTAAAGAATTTACAGATCCTCTTTGCCTACGGGCGCTATATAGACAGGTCCGTTCAATATTAGAATTTGCAAATCTGGTGTGTTGGCTTTTTTGAAACTACATGTGTAGCTCGTTTTGAAGCGGTTCAACGAAAATTCGTGTGTTATGCTCTGCGTGATCTACCGTTGGATAATCCTCGAAATCTGCCACCTTATTCACAACGCTGCGCTATGCTTGGCCTCCACACGCTTTCGCATCGCCATGCTATTGGCAAATCATTTTTCAAAAAACGAAATCGATTGTTCATATTTTATGCATACAAATGAAATTATGGGCCCTATCGAGTCATTTTACTCGAGTGAGCCATTTTGGTATTACAGCATGCAGCAGTCGAGTCTGTTGAGTATTGCAAACCCTATCAATGTGCCCCCATCTATTCGTACCCGCCTGAGAATTCTTCTCGAAGAACACGATTTGTTGGAGTGTATCGAGACAGAAGCGGATGATGTTCCGGAACTGAAGGAGGAAACAGAAGATTCGGCGGAAGAGATCCGCGAAAAAGCGACGAAACAGGAACGGCGTTTAAAACAGGACCGAAAGTGCAAATCGCTCCTGGTGTCCCGTATACATGACTCCCAGTTGGAGTACGTGCAGGAGAAGGACACGCCGAAGGAGATTTGGGACGCTCTCGTCCGGGTGTTTGAGCGAAAAAGCATAGCGAGCCGTATGCATTTGAAGCGGCTGATGCTGTCGTTGCGTTTTAAGTCGGGTTCGTTGCAGGAACATTTTCTGCATTTTGACCGGTTGGTCAGGCAGTACCGCAACACAGGAGCAAATATCGATGAGCTGGATGTTATTTGTCAGCTGCTCCTAACCCTTGGACCGAAATTCTCCACGTCGTGACGGCGATTGAGACAATGCCCGAAGATAAACTGACACTTGATTTCGTGCGCTGTCGTCTCCTAGACGAGGAGATCAAACAGAAGGGGTCAGATGTCGAGTTGTTTCCCCCGAAAGCTGACGTCACAGCTTTTGCTGGAGCGCGGCAGAAAAACAGGAAGAAGAAGAAGTTTAAGTGTTTTGACTGCCAGCAAGAGGGGCATAAAATGTTGGATTGCTCGAAAGTGTCGCAAAAAGGAAAACAACAAGTGATGGCCAATTTGGCCACCAGAAAAGGAGTGTCGTTTGTGGCGTTGAATTGTGCACGGCAAGAAAAGTCAACCGAACCGCATCGTGTGCAGTGGTTCATTGACTCCGGATGCTCTGATCATCTCGTTAAGGATCGGGAGCTTTTCGAGGATTTGCGCCCACTGGCAGAGCCGGTGACCATTGCAGTGGCGAAGGATGGCGATTCAATCGTGGCTCAACATTCTGGTACGGTGAGACTGTTCTCCCGCGTAAAAGGTGAGAGCATTCCATGAACAATTACGGATGTGCTGTTTGTGCCAGCGCTACGCTTCAACCTATTTTCTGTGCTGAAGGTTGATGAAAGCAAGGGAATGCGAGTCGTTTTTAATAAAGGCGAAGTGAAAATCTATAGTGGTTCCGAAACTGTTGCTACCGGTTCGCGTCGCGGAAAACTTTACGAGCTTGATTTATACACAAGTGAAATTCTCGGAAGCGAGTCGTTGTTCGCGTGTGGTCGAATCGCGCGAGAATTGCAGTTGTGGCACCGCAGATTCGGACATCTAAACGAAAAACAGTTAGATCTGCTGGTAAACAAGAACTTAGTGGACGGATTGTCGCCAGTGAAGCGAAGTTCGAGCAACGAAAAGATCGTGTGCGAATCGGGTGTTATCGTTAAGAAACGCGTAAGCTCTTTCCGACGCGAGAAGGGGAACGGTCGTTGCGAGTGCTAGAAGTTGTCCACTCGGACGTTTGTGGACCAGTTACGCCTACCGGACTGAACGGTGAAAGATATTTCGTTTCGTTCGTGGATGATTGGAGCCATTTAACGATGGTTTTTCCAATGAAGAAAAAGACTGAAGTGCTTGATTGTTTTGAATACTACAAGGCGTTGGTTACGGCCAAATTCGGGAATCGAATCTCTCGAATTAAGTGCGATAATGGCGGTGAGTACCAGAACAAGAGCTTTATCGGGTAAGGGCGTGAGGGGATCCAAATTGAATGGACCGTCCCTTACACACCCGAACAGAATTGAACCAGCGAAAGAATGAACCAAACTGTAGTTGAGCGAGCTCGAGCCATGATAGACGATGCGAGGATAGCCAAAGGATTCTGGGTGCAAGCCGTCGAGACTGCCGTGTTTTTGACGAACAGATGCCCCACCAGTGCAAATAAATTGAATGCGACTCCCTTCGATGTTTGGGAGGGACGACGCCCGTAAGCTTAGTAAGCTGCGGACGTTTGGTTGCACTGCGTACGTCCACGTTCCGAAAGAGACCCGCCGGAAGTTGGACGCACAGGCCTGGAGAGGCATTTTTCAAGGCTACGCACCGAATGGGTACCGTGTGTGGAACCCGCAAACGAGGCAGATCGTCGTGGCGCACGACGTTGCCTTCGTGGAGATTCCGGAGGAGTTGCAGTCATCGGAGGAAGTGAAGAACAAGAAGGAAAGTCTTCCCATCATCTGTGTGCAACCTGAAATAGAAGAACAAACAGTGAATCGTGAAAATCACGAAAGACAAAAAGTGCATCGTGTAGAACACGAAAAAGAAGTGAGTGATTTTGAAGAGTCCGACGGCGCGCAAGAAGAGGACGAAGAGTTTGCCAGTTTTAATGAAGAGTGGTATCCCGAAGAACAGACGGAGAGTGTATCTGAAAATCGTCCGGTCCGCGCGAAGTCTGCGCCGGCTTGGCACAAGGATTATGAAGTGGATTATGCCGCTTTTGCCCTGAATGCCGTGTCGTATGTCGAGAACTTGCCGGATTCACTGAAGGAGATGAAGAAACGTGACGACTGGGTTCGGTGGTAGCGGGCGATGCAGGAGGAGATGGACGCGTTGGCAAGAAACGGTACATGGACCTTAGCAGAGCTGCCAGAAGGAAGAACCGCAATATCCTGCAAGTGGATATTCAAGCTTAAGCCGTCTAAAGATGACCAGCCGCCGCGCTACAAGGCCCGCTTAGTAGCGAAGGGCTTCAGCCAGAAATTGGGGTTTGACTACTCGGAAACTTACTCCTCGGTAGCGCGCATGGACACGCTGAGAGCTGTCCTGGCTTTGGCGAACGAGGAAGGAATGGTCGTCAATCAAATGGATGTGAAAACGGCATTCCTCAACGGCGAACTTTCCGAAGAGATGTACATGCTTCAGCTAGAGGGCTTCGAGCAGCAGAGCGGACTTGTTTGTCGATTGAATAAGTCGCTCTATGGTTTAAAACAGGCGACCAGGTCTTGGAACATCCGGTTCCACAAGTTCGTCGAGCGGCTAGGGTTCAAAAGGAGCCCAAACGATTTGTGTCTTTACTATCGAGGCACAGGGAAGCAGCAGGTGATTATCGTCTTGTACGTGGACGATATACTTATCGTGAGTCCGTCGGAAAAGTTGGTGATCACGATCAAGCAGTGTTTGGCTCGAGAATTCGAGATGAGCGATCAAGGTGCCGTGAAGAATTTTTTTGGGTATGCGGATTGATCGTGACACGGAAAAGAAAGTGATGCGAATTCGCCAGCGGCGATATTTGGAAAGTCTGTTGACACGTTTTCAAATGCAGTATTGCCGCCCCGTGTCCACTCCGATGGAGAATAAGTTGAAGCTTCCGAAAGGAGAAGAGTCGAAAAGGATCTCGGAACCGTATCGAGAATTGGTCGGATGCATCATGTCTGTTTCGTTGACATCCCGACCGGACTTGGCTGTGGCTGCGAATTACTTTAGCCAATTCCAAGTGTGCCTGAATCAAGAACATTGGGTTCATCTTCGACGAGTTCTCCGATACATTAAAGGATCGTTGCAACTGGGGCTAACCTATCGAAGCAGCGGTGACAGCCCACTTCTCGAGGTGTACACCGATGCTGATTGGGCGAGTGACATCACCGATCGTCGTTCCGTGTCGGGAGCGGTGTTCAAAGTGTATGGTGCTGTGGTTAGCGGGTTTTCGAAGAAACAGGCAACGGTATCCTTGTCGTCAACCGAAGCGGAGCTGGTAGCTCTGTGCGTGACTGCATGCCACAGTCAGTGGTTGGTTCGTATGTTGCGAGACCTTGGACGCTGTCCAGAAGGTCCCATCCAGTTCCACGAGGACAACCAATCAACCATCAAGATAGCTTCAAATCCGAAGGATTCGTCTCGTCTGAAGCACATGTATTTCTACGTTCATGAGCTACTCGAGGGGAACATCATCAAGATCGACTACATACCGACGTCGATGCAGCAGGCGGACATTTTGACTAAGGGTCACCTGCACCAGCGTTTAGAAAGCTACGGGACAGCCTTGGAATGGCAGATTGCTGCGTTTGAGCGGGCGTGTTGAGTATTGCAAACCCTATCAATGTGCCCCCATCTTTTCGTACCCGCCTATGTGGTAACGCTGTCATTATTTGCGTTCACAGTGGTCCGCTTGCTTTCAATCAGTGTAAAACTACCAGAGAATAAACCACGTTTTTGTTATCGTCTCCGAAGTAGTTTTTATTCAACCGCGTGTGTTCCTTCCTGCACCATATCACTTCAGAGTCGAGTCGAACTTTAGTCGAGTAGCTCGACTGAGTCGACTACGAAAAATTTCAACATGATAGCCGCCATTCGAGCACTTAAACTAATTCTATCAGTGTCACTCGACTAGCGTAATACGACATTTCGCTTGACTCTACAGTGACTGGAGTCGAGTCGAGCTCTAATTATCCCATAAGAAAATACTGATTATTTTTTATTCATACAGGAATCGGACATCGAACCGGAAACGTTCTACGACAACAGTAGCGTAGGCAAGGCGCGACGCTCTTCGGCCACATCTTCAAATAAAAATTCCGTCTCGTCGGATGAGATCGAAATCAAAACCGTTCGTTCAAGGTATGCTGTTATTAAAGGGTTTCTTGAGGGAGGTGTTCTGATTTTCGTTCCTACTTCCAGCTCCGAATCCACGGAACGAGAACGCGAACGCAGCGCTGAACGGACGGCGGCAATGTCCGGTAGTGCGCTCGTATGAGAGTTATTTCTCTGATAGGATTTACCGAACACCTTTCCCATCGACGGTGACGATTCGGTCGAGTCCAAGTCAGAACAAAGTGTACTCCAACAACCCCAACAATCCCCCGAACAACTCTCGTCATCAACGCTGGTGGCGCCAGATGCAGAACCAGCTGACGAAACTCTTACACTATCCGTATCTTCTGCTAGTACTCATCCTATTCCTGCTACTATCGGCGATTCCACGCGCACTTTCCAATTTGAGGTTGCGACTGATGAAGGCGCCACTTCTTCGGCGATCCCGAGTACGGCGTACGGCGTCCCCTCGATCATCTCATCAGCCAACTACTAGTTCACAAACAGGTGGTGTCAGCAGAATGCAAACTAAACGATCGAAAGCAAAAAACCTAGCAATTTAAGCTTTGTGTAAAGCCAAAAACTACTATAAATATTAAGCTTTTGATAGGTACTTCATCAGACAATTTTTCTCCGTGATTCACTTACCCATAAAATGACGCGATCTCTTGTGGTTGTAGATACATCCATGACACTTCATCAGAGCAACCATGTGGAAATTGACTGCAAACACAACACGTTGATCTCTTCTCTAAGGTAACCTATAAGAAAAAAAACACAAGAAAACGAAAAAGCAGGACTTTTAGTCAATTTGGCTCAACGCGCATCGAGACAACAAACATCACTTTATCAATCAGTCTGTTTAATAATAATTGTTGGATAAATTTGATGGTAAGGTAATAAGATTCAAAACAAAAGTTTCGAAGGCGGTGGATCAAAATGTGTATCGAATCAAGGGAAGAACAAATGATCAGCAGAAGGTTCGAAAGGCTGCGCAAAATAAAGACATCAACAACAACCAAAAATAAAAACAGGAACAGGGTTTGGTAAGGATCAGAGACTAATAAATGGTAAATACGGAGCAGTGTAAGTGACACATAAGTACATATGCTACGTAAAATTTATCTCTTACAAATTATATGCAGTATGCACACAAACAGAATGGCGACGGCTTGGATGAACAACTTTTATATTAGAACACCTAATTTACCTAATTAAAAGATCTACTAGCCAATTTTACCTTTACGGAAGATCATCTTAAAAATGAAGAGGTAAGAAAAAAAACGGAAAACTAAATACACCTAAAAGACACACATAGTAAGCTTTGAAATCGTACATGCTACTACGCACACTCATCTACAGCAGCAAAATAAACACTAGACAGACAGAGCATATACAGTCACACATTTCTAAACTCATACACCCAGCAGGTATAAATAATGGCTTAAAGGGCGGATCAGGATTCGTGGAAAAAGGAAAATGGCGACCGAGAAGTGACGGAAGTGTCGCTTTTCTGGGTAAAAATTTACTCACGAACCTAGAGAGCGCGTCGTTGTATATAAAAGCACACCGAAAGCAGATAGTCTATATATTCGAGAAACAATATCTTCATATTTCATGGGAATCGTTGTAGAGCCATTTGGAATAGGAATAAATGAAATATTGCATCACTAAAACGCAGCTTACGCATAACAGCAACAACACATCTAGGGATAGATAACAACAAAGAATAATCTCAAATACGAGTGGTTACAAAAGAAACCTCTTCAATATTTATCAAACAAAGTAAACAAAAAAAAACAAAGAGTGGAATTGCTGTTTTACCTGAATTAATTTCTTTTGTACATTTGCTTGTGAGACAAAATACTCAAAAATGTTTGATACCATTTATTTTCTCGCTTGTTTATTTCGTATCGATATTCGTAGATAAATATGAAATCCTTTTTGTATGAGGGAAAATCAAACAACTAAACGCTTATTAGTTTTTATGGCTACAATAAATGACACACTACAAAACCAATTAATACAATGTCGGCTTATGTAGACTAAAAACTTATCGAAAAATGAGGAAGAATAAAAAAAAAACTCATGAAAAAACCTTTAAAAAAATTAATCAAACATCGCTTAGTTAGTATCATCAGCCTCAACAAAAAAAAATACCGCGGGAGGGAAAAAACAAATAAAGCAAAATGTATGAGCAAAATATACACACCAGCCGCATATTAATAAAAAGCAGTGAAATTAGGACAAAATTGGTCACTTCTTTATAAACGTGTCGCCATATATGAGCGACATTTTTATTGAATTCGAAATTACATCGGCTACGTGCAAAAGTCTGGGCAATGTGCAAAAGAAGAAATGCGAAATGTTAAGGCTTCAGACGGCTGCTTCAGAAAGGTTCATTATATATTTTTAAACAACTTCAAATCGAATAATTGTAAAAAAAGAAAACAGAAGCCAAAGCGACGCTAAAATGAAAACCGCACTGTGTGCTAGTTTCGGTTAACGAACAACAACAAATAAGCAGAAATAATGAAAACATACGAACGATCTAATTCTGAGAGTAAAAATTACCCCATACAAAGCGCACTTGTAAATTTGTACTATGAGAGGGTATCAACAGAAAGAAGTAATACCTACACAATACACATCTACCAGCAAATAAACACGTAAAACAAGGAAAAGTTCACACCGTACGTAAGTAACACACAAACACACACGCAACAGACAATGTAATAATAAATACCGGATGATATTAGGAAAAGCACTTGTTTGAAAAACCCAACTCAATAAAAACACGATCGTCGTCGTTGTGTGCAAGGGAGAGAGAGAAAGAAAGAGAGCGAAAAGCAGAAAGAAGTTGTGTACAGCAAATAACAAAAGCATTCCATGACAAAGAGCATTATGTACAGAGCAAAACGAAACAATAGTTGAAACAGCAACAACAACAATAAGCGAGAATAGTGCTGTAAAATAGAGACACATGTGAATAAGAAAGGATACGAATGGGTCAGCGCAACCGAAAATAAAACGGAAAAAGGAATGACAACAACAACAACAACAACCAAAACAAACAGCAACAACAACAACGGTGTAAAATGGAATACCATATGTTTTGTAAAGATAAGTATTATTGTTCTTCAATGAAAAAAAAAAAAACAAAGACAGAAAAAATATACATTTGAAATACAGACGCCATGAAACAGTCGAATAAATGTGAGCGGTTGGAGTTTTATTTAGCGTGAGAGTGAGAAAACCCCGGGATGCATGTTGTTTAATCCTCATTTTTCTCTAAAATCATCTATCACCTTGAAAATTTTTTTAAATAAAAGAGAGAATGAGAAGAGAGATAAAAGAGAAATAGAAAAGAAAATTACTATTATAGGACAGAAGAGAGAACAAAGAGGTACAGGTACAGAGAACAAAGGGAACGTTGGAATTTAGAAGGAGGTATAATGAAAAAGATGAAAAATTAACAAATAGGATGTATAGAGAACAAGTAAATAGAGACATAGAAAGAAATACTACAATAAACTAGAAGAATAACCGGGTAGGCTGAGGCAGGGCCGTAGGAAGAACCGGCTCATGGGGGGGGTTTTTATGACAATTTTTTTCCTATAATATTTTTGCTTGAACAATGCATACACAAGTCAAAAAAATGTACATGTAATAAGTACAAATGATTCAAGTTAGGGTTATTTTGCATTAAAAGTTATTTAATTTTGAAAATTAGTCCAAGGAGAGGCCATTTTTTGAATGAAGCTTTAAAAAATATAGGTACTTGTGATATAGTTCAATTGGTAAATCAGTTGCCTTCTGAGCTGATGTCCGTGAGTTTGAGCCCAAGATCATAGTTGTTCCAGATAAGTGATAAAAGTCGCGAGTGGAACAATGATGTAGAAACGACTATCATAATCGAAACAAACAAAAAATGGATCTTGAACGCTTCATTTAGAAAAAAAAACTTTTTCCTTACTTACAATAGAGAGTTAATTCTTTTGATTCACAAGCATAAGGGCAGCATGGGTGAAAATGTATCAAATATTAAGCAATAAAAGTAAAAAGTAAGGTTTCTTTTCAAATAAGGTTTATTTTCAACTTTTGTAAACTCGATTTAAATTTAAGATTTTATTTAAATCCTGTGATTTTGAAGAATGAAGAATCTACAATAAATGTAAATAATAATAAATGAAATTTCCACCTGAATTTTTACCTGAGGATAAAAAACAAGTTAAAAAATTATTATTAATTTCATTATATTTCATAATTACAATCCTGTGATTCCTTAAAAATTTAAATCTAGATATTTGGAAAAAAACAGATTCTTTGAAATGAATCCAGATCTAATTTTTTATGTGTGATTTTCATCAAGTTTATGTTTCCAAACTGACTTTGATTGAATTTTATTTTTTTTAAACCAAGAAACAAAGTTATGAAACTGCGATCTCCTCCAATTTGAATACTTAATGAAATTTAAAAATTGATATTTTAATATTGATTATAAAACTTATTATAAACTGAGCTAAATCTGGATTCAAGCCTGGAATATTATTTCCTAGTCTGAATTCTGCATTTTGAACCAAAAATCAAACCCTTAATCTAAATTCCAGATAACAAATCCTATGAATTTGAAACCAAAAAGCGAAATTTGTATCAGAACCCTTAACCAGAAATCTTTTATTTGATTCCGAATTGATGGTTTTCAATATGATTTTTTCAATAATTTATTCGTAATTGAACTTGCAAATTTAAATAACATATTGAATGATAAAATTGTTTCACATTTTTCAATTCTGAACTTTTCTATGTTTCAACTTTGCATAAAAATTAAAGATAAAAATTTCAAACCCTAACCCAAACCCCATATTCCGAAATTTGAAAATTCATCATATTTTAGATTGAAATGCATCACCAAGGTTCGAAGCAGAACTTTATACCAAAGATGATGCAAACTGAAAATCAAGAAAAATAAACTGAATACTTACTAGCTTTTTTCCGCAAGTATCCGGGCTGGGCAAATCCATGGCATGGAAATGATGGCATATTGTTTCAAAAATTTTCCCAAAAATACGGCCAATATGCAGGCAAATTTCGGAATTATTTCTTTCAAATACAAAAAAAAACACGTGGAAAACTGTTTTTATTTAATTGAAACACATCAGCCGATTCAAAATCATCTTAAAGGTTTGCAAAAAATCGTTTATGTTTATTTTGACAAAATTTGTTTGAAAAAAAAAATTTTTACGCAAAATACATAACTCTTATGACTTAAGTGAATTTTCGTTTGATTTTGCAAATAGAGTGAGCTATTCTGGGCAAAATCCGGAAAATCTGGTAAGCTTAGCCTAACTTCATTGGGATTCAATATTTGGGACTGAATTACTATCAACAATTGAGAAATTTTTTGAAAAATAGAAGTAGACTTGTGGTCCTGGAATGAGATTTTGAGGTTTTGTAGTCGAGATTATTACACTTTAGTTACTCATGAATCATTTAATTTGTTCATCAAAATTTGATTAGAAATTTCAAATTTGTCTTGGAATTTTTAGACCTTCATGGGGGGGGGGGGTTAACCCCCAAAACCCCCCCCGTTCCTACGGCCATGGGCTGAGGATGAGTGAGAAAAATTTTAAAACATGTGAGAGTTATTAAACGGAGGAAAAGATACAAGAAAATGGATTGTGAGTTGTGGGATTCGTCAAGAATACAGAAAAAGAGATTGAATGAAAGGGAAGACGGTAGAAAGAGAAATAATTGAGAATTAACTTTAGCATTTCAGATTGCCTAGTTTCAACCAGGCTTACCCGAACTTTCATGAAAAAGAAAAGTCTCTGCCTTAGTTGCTTGGATGTCATGAACATTGCCCGGATTGATGAACATTATTCCAAAGTTTCAACAAAAAACTTAAGTAAATTCTATTATCATCATTGATTGTTGCATCCAGCATTGATATTTCGTGAACTTTTTCATTAAAATAAACATTTAAAAAAATGTTTGGTATTCAAATGTACGATTTGAACTTTGTTGATATGCTGCTCTTCTTCTTCTTTTGCCAACATAGGAGAAGGGCTGATGATCTTTCCGGTGTATGAAATACCCACGGGATTCTCCCTTGAGCTATAGCTCCATTCGCTGTTCGATTAACCAATATTACACTATTTTCTTACTTCTAGAAAAACTTTGTTCATGGAGCGAAAATTTTGACATCCTTGCAAGGCAACGCCTACTTAAACTAAGGTTGCCAGAATTTTTTCCACTCCCATCCGGGCCTAACAATTCCGGGCATTTTTTCTAAAAAACCTGGCAAAATCCGGGCATGGATTTCATTTTTTCAAATCCAAAAACCGGGAAAAATTTAGATGTAATTATACATAAAAGCAAAGAAAAAAGGCAAAAAAAATGAAATTAATATTTTATTAATGTAATTGCAGACTTCCAAAAACTTGTTGGAACACTAAAATATTTAAAGGATTATAAAAGTAAAACAGCGAAATTATTTGAAACAACCGTTGAAAATTTCTATACCGTTAATCGATTTTGCCGAAACTTACTCAAAAACTTTGATTTTTGTTTTGGTTTCTTTGTGAAAATTGTGAAAAAATCCGGGCAATATCCGGACTTTTTCACGATATCCGGGCAACCGGGCCGGACCGGACTTTATCGAAATTTTGCATCAAATATCCGGGCAAACCCGGATAAAACCGGGCAATCTGGCAAGCTTAACTTAAACTCTTCTTGAACTTTGTTGATGTACTGCTCATACATTTAGTACAGAGTTGTACATTTTTTGAGTTGACATTTTTAAAACCAATGCCCGGGTTCTGCCAGGTTTTTATAGAAAAATTCCAAATATTCCCGGTCCGAATACTTACACAAAAAAATAGTGCGTGTTTACGTACGGGCTGGGACAGCAGGCCGAACAGGATGTAAGGAGGAAGGTTATGGCTGAATGAACTAAAGACGGAATAGCACAATGGTGCAAAAAGTTATTTGGCCGAGCTTTGGATTAAGATTTTGTGTATCACCTTTAGTTTTGGCGATATGCTGTGCGGAAACTTTAGAATTGCTCAGTTTTGGGTTAAAATCGATCTTTGATAACAGGTAACAGAAAATAATAAAAAGGTAAAATTTCCGAGATAGCAAGGCGAACGCTCGTGAAAACCAAAAAGTTGTAGGTATGTATGTATTAATCTGACTGAGTTGGCCGAGAGTATGATACTCTATATCACCAAACCAAAAAGTTAACTTCTACCTCATCGAAGTGAAACGCACCTCACAGCGAGGAAAAATTTACCTGAATCGAGCAGAAAAATGGTACAACTGACCTAGAAAAAAAGGAGAAGTATTGCCAGGTACCTTATACCTAATGTTGAGTTGAAAGGTACAATTCACCTAGAAAAAAGGTACCTTCTACCTAGTATCGACGCTGAATAGAAAAAATATAAATCCAAAAAGGTACCTTTTTGAGACGCGGTTAATGAGGTGGGCCAACTGAAACAAACGTTTTCCTTTTTGCAAGGTGAATAAGAAAAAGGTACAATTTACCATTTTGCTAGGTGAATAAGAAAAGTGTAGAATCTACCTTTTTCAGAGTAAAATTCAAAAAGGTAATATTTACCTTTTTTTCTATGTAATTTTTTTTTTATGTGAATGAAAAAAAGGTAAAATTTAACGTTTATGCATCCCTTCTTTCACCAAAATCATCATGGAAGCCGGAACAAAAAACATTCCGCGTACCAGCGGTGTCCCAGGCAAACAAAGAAGCAAAGCGTTAAACAAAAAAGGAAAGCCTAGAGATCACTTAGAAGAATGCCCAACGATGACCCCAGAAAGCCCGTAAGCCCTCACCGAATTTAAAACTGCACGCTCCCGAGCCAGAGCAGCAGTCCGTACAGCCAAATCCAACTGTTGGCTAAAGTTCACCGAGGAAGTCCACCCCACCACCTCCGCCGAAGTTCTGTGGAACAAGCTAAAAGTCCTGAACGGAGAAAATCGCAAAAACTCCTTTCGCCTCCTCCTGAAACAACATTATACAAAAGATCCCTTTGCCCTTGCCGACGCCTTCTGCAATAACTTTACATCTTTGTCCCCTCACTCCAACTCATCCCACAACCATAGAGACTACAACAGGAATTTCGCAATCGATGAGCTGGAGTGCGTACTTAGAAAGATCAAAGGCCTCTCTACCGGTTCCGACGAAATTGGAAATCCTCTTCTCGAAAACCTGTCCGTTGCCGGGAAGGAAACCCTACTGCAGATCCACATACAACCAAATTTGGTCTCACGGCAAGCTTCCTCAATGTTGGAAACTGGGACTGGTCATCCCCATCACAAAACCCAAAAAAAATAATCATCAGCTCACCTCTATAACCTTACTTGACTGTGTTGGAAAAATTCTTGAACGGATGGTTAATCGTCGACTGCACGCCGTCCTCGAAAAAGAGCAGCTGCTCGACAACCGATAGTTCGCCTTTCGAACCGGAAGCTCTACAGCCGACTACTTTGAGGAGCTAGAATCATCCCTCAACCTACCGACCCAAAACCATCATCACACAGAATGCCTTTCTCTAGACTTATCTAAGGATTACGACCGTGTAGATAGGGTGGCAATCATCAATCAACTCAATAACTGGGGTATTGGTGACTGGATGCTAAACTACATAGTAGACTTCCTCTACGATATTTAGCAGAGTCCAAGTGCTTGTAAACGGAACACGATCTCACTCAAGATCTATTCATGGCGGTGTACCCCAAGGCTCAGTAATTGCGCCAACCCTATTTCTCGTAGCAGTCAATTCTTACTTCGAGAAGGTCCCGAACAACATCCAAACGCTGGTCTACGCGGATGACATCCTTTAAAAACTCTCCTTACTCTAAAACTACTAGGCAGAGACTCCAGACAGCGCTGGATGAGATAGCAAACTGGGCCCCTACGGTCGGCTTTTAGTTTTCCCCAAGCAAATCCCATCTCATTCACATTGGCCCAAACCGAAGAAGGCGTGGCAAGCTCTCCAAACTAATTCTCAACAACCAAACAATCTCAATAACCCGCCAAACCCGTTTGGTGAACTATGGTTGGATGACCATCTCAACTTCAAGTATCACCTGGATCAAACAACAAAAAATGCCATTAGGCAAAATGTCAATTCTGCAAATTCTAGCCAACAAAACCAGCTTCGCTCACAGATACTCCCACTTTCGTTTCCTTCATGGCTGGTTCTTACCATCGATTCTCCATGGCATAGGCCTACTAAGTCGTGCCGATATAGAGGTAGTCATCAACAAAATGGAACCTCTGTATAACCGCTGCGTCCGAATAATAAGCTCAGCTTTCTGCATCAGCCCTACCCCCTCTCTGAGGGCTGAAAGTTTTTTTTTGTTTCGATATAGTCGTTTTAACATTTTTATGTCATTCGCGACTTACAGTTGCGTTCAAAAAAGAATGAAATCGCATGAAGCTGCGCACCCACTTCCAACTTTGACAAGCTACCATTTCTCTCTCGGTTTATATTTTTTAATGAAAATTTCACACAATCTAGTTCAATTATGCAACTAACACTCCACAGAATTTGAAGTAATTACAATGAGGGGAAACAAAGATACAGTTATTCCCGTAAAAAAGGGAAATTTGGAATTGCTTCACTAAATTTGCTGTATCTTTGACAATTTTTATTTAAAAATCTTGAAATTTGGCCCAAAGATGTAAAAATGTTTGATCTTATACCACGCCAAGTTTCGTCAAAATCGATGAACGTGATAAAAAATAGTGCTGTGTTGAAGATGAGGTTCATTATCGCCCAGCAGACGATTTCATTCTTTTTTGGACGGATGTTTGTATGGAAACATCGTTATCTATGTATTCTTGGTATTTTCTTTCACAAATCCAACATTTATTACAAAGAACGTTGTAAATTGATAAAAACATCATTCTTGCTTTGTTTAGAAATAGAAATTGTTTCAACAGAGCTGGTATTGGAACAAAATAGCGAATAGAATATTCGCTTTATTCGTTGATTAAATTTGTATATCAGTATAATTAGCAGGTCATTTCTGAAACTCTCTTCTTCTTATTTTGAACCCTGTTGAAACATTTTCTCTTTTGAAACAAAGTACAAATGAAGTTTTTAGCAATTTACAACATTCTTTGTGAAATTTTTTGGTTTTGTTAAAGAAAATACCAAGAATACATTGATTACGATGCTTTCCATACAAACATCCGTTCAAAAAAGAATGAAATCGTCTGCTGGGCGATAATGAACCTCATCTTCAACCCAGCACCATTTTTGATCACGTCCATCGATTTTGACGAAACTTGGCCTGGTATTAGATCAAACATTTTTACATCTTTGGACCAAATTTCAAGATTTTTCAATGAAAATTGTCAAAGATACAGCGAATTTAGTGAAGCAATTCCAAATTTCTCTTTTTTACGGGAAAAGCTGTATCTTTGGTTTCCCTCATTGTAAAGACTTCAAATTTTGTGGAGTGTTAGTTGGATAGTTGAACTAGATTGTGTGAAATTTTCATGACAAAATATAAACCGAGAGAGAAATGGCAGCTTATCAAAGTTGGAAGTGGGTGCGCAGCTTCACGCGATTTCATTCTTTTTTGAACGCAACTGTATATCAACGATGCAGTTGGCGGACAGTCATTGAAAAACTTATCCGGAACAACTGTGATCGATGTTTATTCTTCGGCTCGAACTCACGGACATCGGCTCAGAAAGCAACTGACTTGCCAACTGAGCTATATCACAAGCCGAATGGCTAAAAGTGGCCAAATACCGTTCAGATACATCATCGCAAAACAATTATCCTTCAAAGCCCTCGGATGGCTAGTCAATATGGTGGTTCCAGAGATTCACTTATGGTTACCAGAACGAACCAGCTTTTCTCCGAAATAACAGGAAACCAAATTTCACCAATCTGCTGTCTCAAACTGCCACAGGAGGAGACCAACATATTGGATTTCCTTTGTAAAGCAGGTTTATATCACAGAATATGAAACCGAGAAGAATGACCCAAATGATTTAAACACCGTACAAATCGAGGAATAATGACCTTAATTGGTTAAATTCCTATAAAAAAGGAAAAAAAAAAGTAAAATTCACCGAGAAAGAGGGGTGGAAACAATCACCTCTGCTTCTTGGTAAATTTTACCTTTTTTAATTTTCCGTGTATAAAAATAGATGTAAAATAAAACTGATTTTGAACCATTTTCGATTCAACGAATGATTCAGCAGCCGAATTCGGGGCAAAAAATGTCGTAAAAGAAAAGAAATTTTTGAAGACATTTTTAAAATTTTCTTATCTTGGAATTCCGGTGTATTCAAAGTAGACATTTTTTGACGTTTAAAAAAGAAAACATGATTTTCAATCTCTTCGGATTTTTTTCGTTGTGAAATTTTCTTAGATTGACATTCCGGTCAATTCAAAGAAGAAATTTTTTTGACGTTTGAAATAGAAAACGAGATTCGGCATTTTTGCTTCGGAAATTTAAAAAGACATTTCTTTTCAGTAAAGTTTTTTTTTGGTTAAATTAAACGTTAATACCCATTAAAACTTGAAAATAATGGAGCAAATGATTGTATCATATTACCACTGACCACACTGACATGACACTTAGAACAAAAATTCAACCATTTTCTGTCTAATTTTTTGTTGTCAGATTTTGCAGGTTCGCAATACCGACAGCAAGTGGCGAACCTGAAAAATTTGACAAAAAATACCCTGTAGGAAAAATGGTCCTGTTTAGCCCGATTTTATTGTAGAAATTGCGTGTTTTATTTTTAAAGTTGGGTGGCATTTCCTAACTGGGATAGCATTTCTTCAAATCGATCGATGCGCACTCTGGATTCGACATTGCGTACTGTTGGAAAAATTATCCAGAAAACGAAATCGAGTGTCCAGTCAGTATGGTCAGTGATATTACTATGCAAAAAAAAGTGGTATAAACGCCAAGAAAAAATCGAACTACTTCGGCATCGTCGTTATTTGAGAGATATTAGTAATCCATTTGATATTTCGGATGGAAATTTCGAAAAACTCCTTCGAATGCCAAAATGTTTGGCTGAGAAGTTTATTAACTAATTGGATCAACCATTGAACGTTATCCCATTGAATGATGAAAGAACCACAACAATTCCGGTACATTTACAAGTCCAACAACATTGCGATATCTTGGCTCAGGTAATCGAGTAAACCTAATTAATTGTACTTCGTCAAATTCTGTGGTCAAATTATTAACATCGTCGCCGTTCAACACATCCGATTGTTTACAAACACGTAACTTTCTAGCCTCATTTTTCAAAATGTTCAATTATGTCTTCTACACTCAACGATATGTTTTTTTTTCATATTTAATTGCATGTACGGTTGTGAGCAAGATTTGAAGTATTTTATCTAGCAATATTGAACATTGCTGTTATAAATAGTTTTCATCATTACAAATATAATTTTAATCTAATTACCATGCTCAATATCGGGAAACAAACTAACATGGGAGAAAGACGGTGCCAACAATAAGTCGTTTTGAAAAGTCTCACCGACAACAAACGTTAAAGACGTCTAGCGGTGAATAGGTTAACTTAGAGTGCCTATAGGAAGAGTGACGCCAACTGTCGAAATTGGAATAGCGATGAACTGTCAGTGTCATTCCAAACGAACAAATGACCTGTCAAATTCAGCCTTCTCAGCCTGAATTTGACCGAATTTGACAGGTCATTTGTACGTTTGGAATGACACTGACAGCTCATCGCTATTCCAATTTTGACAGTTGGCGTCACTCTTCTTATAGGCACTCTAGGTTAACTATACTTTTTTCTTTTATTACATTTGTTTTTTTTTTCTTTCTCTTTACTTTTTCGGAATCAGCCAAGAAGAAAAGACATTTTTATGAAGAGAACGACAATTTTAGAATTTCTTTTCTGGATGAGATTTTTGTGTGATTTTCTTCAAATACCGGAATTCGGCTGCAGATCTTGCCAAATATTCTTATTTCAGAGATAGAATGTTTAAAAAAATCTATAATTTTAAGAAATTGTAAATAATAAGATTACAAATTTGTTCTGACATCATTCCACGAAGTCATTGTGTATTTGATATTAAAGATTTTAACTCATTAAACAACTTTGTTGAAGACTGTGAAACAATTTGACTTATGGGTTTTGAAATATGAAAGATTCAATTAATTCTTTTTTTTATTTTCTCATTTCATTTTCACAAGCTATCTCGAAAGCAAGAAAGATAGAAAATAAAGAATATGTATTTAGAATCAGCGCTCCAAAATTAGCTTTTAAATTCTTTGAACTTTGGAAAATGTGAATTTTGTTGCCGTGTGTTGTCGAACTTTCCATAAAGCAATCACATAAAGTAAAGAGGCATCATGGCAACTATGATGTGTTGAAAAAGGTCAAACGTCAAACCCCTCAATGTGATTATTCGAAACGCACGTGGTCGTTACAAAACGTTAATTTAGTCGGAAAGTATTCGAAATGAATTTCATCAGAAACCGAATCGATCATCCACCAGATCCACCACCTGTGCCTCAGATTTATCGCCACATCGACTTGCGGCTAAAATCCAGCCGAACGGCCAGCAGAAGGTAAGTCAACACAGAACATCCGGTAGTTTTCTAGCTTAAATATTCAATTTATCAGTTTGAACGAGACCCACGCCGGGAATGAACCGTACGTGATATGTACGATTGCCGAGGGTCGTGGCTACGCCAATCTGGAAATCGGAGTAGCCGCAATTGATATATCGGCACCGGTTCTGCAAATGTCACAATTTAGCGATAACTTTTGGTATTCGAACATTCTAACCTCACTCGAAGCTTTCCAGCCGCACGTGGTAAGTTACAATGAGGTGCTCCTGCACTCATGTGAGTTGCTTTATTTATGTTTTTCTTTTTTATTGGTTGCTAGATTTACTTCAGTGATCACTCACTCAATACGAGAGCTTCGAATCTTCCAACCATGATCCGAAACCAGCTGCCCAATGTTCAGATAAGTGGGGTTCCGAGGGCATTCTTCAACGATCGTTGTGCCGAGCGATACATGAGCAACTATTGCAGTTCGAGCTACGATACGATCAAGGACGCGATACGGTGCAAATACTATGGATTGTCCGCCGTAGGGGCACTTTTGCGGATCTGCTTCGAAAACAACATCCTGCAGGTTGCGGCTAAAGCTTTGCAGTTTATGTATCTCGCGAAAATTGATACGCTGATGATCGACGGCGAGTGTGTTGGACACTTGGAATTGATACGCTCGCTGCAAGATAAGGATGGGAAAAATTCGCTTTTCAATTTTCTCAATCACTGCATAACTGGAGTGGGAAAAAGGCATTTGCGGGCAAACTTATTAGAACCATGCTGTCGGCGAGATCTGCTGGAATCGAGATTGAACACTATTGATGAACTTATCGGCCGATCTGATTTGCTTCAAGGGATTCAGCGTATTCTCCGTCAGCTTGTTGACATCGGTGGATTAACCAAACTAGCAATCGATGTAGATAAGTTGGTACGTTGAAAAATTAACCCACCATAAACAGCGGATTTTTTACGCCTTTTTTTATTTTTTTCAGAATACTACTAAACAAAATACAATTCACGTGTTGAATCAGGCGGTTACTTTGAAGAACGCGCTGGCATTCATTCCCGAATTGAATGACTTATTTCAAACTGTGAGCTCAAGCATTTTGCAAGATATGAAACAAAGTTTTTCCAACGAAAGGTATCAAGAACTCAGAGAAAAGATCACTTCCGTAATTGGATCGGATAGCGAAGGCGTGCAGCAAACATCAGACTACAGTAGACTATTTTTGGTTAAGCAAAAAGTTTCAACCGCCCTGGACATTCTCCGTGGGCTGTATTCCGAGGTCATTGATGAAATTCGAGGTACGATTTGAAAGATTTTTCATTAAATGTTGTATCAATACCTATTATTTCTCTCCAGAATATGTCGCCACATTAACTCAAACGCACCGGCTTCCGTTTAAAATGTCCTCCCGGAAGTCTTGGGGGTTTTATATTCAGGTCACCATCAACGAGGGCAATTCCGCATTTCCCTCGCTGTTTAAGGTGCTCAATCGATCGGGTTCACGATTTTCCCTAAGCACCAGTTGGTTGCAGGCTTGTAACGAGCGGATCAACGGCATTACTCGAGAAATTGAACTCGTTAGCTATGGGGTAATTCGGCAGTTGATGGACAACATTCGAGAGGACATTGAGATGGTATACGTATTGGTGGCTCATATCACAAATCTAGATGTGCTTCAGTCGCTAGCCGTCGTGAGTCAGGAAAAGGATTTCTGCCGACCCAAGTTTGGTAGATGTACGAAAATCGTGGGAGCGCGTCACCCTTTACTCGAATTGTACGGCGAAGGGGTTAAAGTTGTTAAAAATAACATTGTAAGTTCAAATGACATTAACTGTATAACTCACGGAACTACATATCATTACTCCACAGATATCGACTCCGGAATACAACGTATTCATAGTCACCGGACCGAATATGAGTGGTAAGACGGTTTACATCAAAACTATTTGTTTGCTGCAGATCATGGCCCAAATGGGTTGCTATGTACCTGCGTTAAGGGCCGAATTTCGCATAGCAGACCGTTTGATGGCCATCTTTGGCGCAGCGGAAAACATTGAACAAGACGTGTCCCATTCTACTAGGATGTCACGAAAACTGGAGGCAATCGCACAAAGTGTAACAGTCAATTCACTGGTGGTAATTGATGAGATTTTCAGCGATACTCAACATCCAGATAGCAGCGGACCACGATGGAAACTGTTGGAAAATTTGGTCAACTTTGTCGGTTTTCCAGAGAACGAAGCTTGTCAGAGTCTTTCGGCTGTATCCAGACCTTTTATCTATCTCACCACCCATTGTCATAATATGTTAAGGCCGCTTCAGCACCTAAACAACGTTTCTCAGCTCTGTCTTCAGACAGAAACTCGAACTGTGGATGGTGTAGATCGACTTCACTACAAATACACCGTATCCGAGGGTAGAACCAGTGTCCGGAACTACGGTATTGCCCTAGCAAGAGGTCTCCAAATCCCAGACAGCGTTATCAAGCGAGCTGAAGAAATCAACGAGCAACTCAAGGCCCAAGAAAACGGAAATGTGACCGGTCGTTTCAGAAATAACACCACAACCATGGAAGGGTCTTTTTCAACCCAATCAAATATGCGTCACTTCAACAAACGGCTCTACGACCTGTACGCCCAAATAGCTTGCGTACTGTCAGATTCCAGTATTGCAAACAGTCCCAACACTATACAGAGTCATCTCAACACTGTTCTTCAGGAATTCGTCGGGCAGCTTCCGGCAGATGTTGTGCAGTATTTGAACGATACATCGCTAGATACTTTGTTGCAGGAGAGCTTGGAAGGGCTTCCCAGGAACACGTTCATTATGACTAGCTTGAGTCAATTCGTATCAGGAACAATGAACTCCAGTTCGAAGAATGAGTCGAGCCAAGGACAGACGATCCATTTAAGTGATGATGGTGATGATGATGAAGATATAATCTAAAATTTTGCCATCAGGAATAGATTATTGTTTCGTTACAATTAGAATAAAAATAAACCCTTACGTTTTTTTTTAATTTCTAAAAACGTTTAAAGCTTCTATACATCAGATTCTGGCAAAACCTTATAATTCTGAGAACATACGTTAAAAAAGATTTTCCCTATTCAACTTCCTCAATGAACAATGAACAATGAAAGATCATCTGAAATTATATGTACATCTAAATGTCTGAAAAAGTCAAATAATGCAAATTAAAATTGACATTTTTCGTAGTTTATTTAAAGTTTCAAATAACAGTAATCCGTTGCAAGGTCAACCAAGCACGGAAAGCAGCATTCGTTCTACTGTAAGTCATAGTAGAACATCTCAATTACTCTTCCTGAGGCAAACTACATAGAAAGATCTTGCATTGCACAAAAATAAAGATTTCAGTCATTGTAAGCATGTTCGAGAGCTGAGCAACTAAAAATGTTCGGATCAAAAAGCGATCAGCTTTAATTCGACATATTTTTTTCTAATCGTTCATATTTATTTTATTTTATTTTATTTACATAGTATTCCGTCTTACGACATAACTTGACGAACATAATTCCTAAAATTCCATCGGTCCATGGCAACTGTTCTCCAATTTCTCGGGCACCCCACGTTCGCCAGATCACGCTCCACTTAGTCTAACCACCTCGCTCGTTGCGCCCCCGCTCGTCTTGTTTCTACCGGATTCGTAGCGAACACCTGTTTTGCAGGACAGTCGTCCGGCATTCTCGCAACATGTCCCGCCCAGCGTATCCGGCCAGCTTTCACCACCTTCTGGATACTGGGTTCGCCGTAGAGTCGCGCGAGCTCTCCACACTCCGATCTCCTGTACGCCGCCAAAGATGATTCTTAACACTCGTCGCTCGAATACTGCGAGTGTACGCAGGTCCTCCTCGAGCAATATCCATGTCTCGTGTCCGTAGCGAACAACCGGTCTAATGAGCGTCATATACAGGTAACATTTCGTGCGAGGGCTAAGTCTTCTCGACCGCAGTTGCTTGTGGAGTCTATAGTAGGCACGACTTCCGCTGATAATTCGCCTCCGGATCTCACGGCTGGTGTCATTGTCTGCGGTCACCAGTGAGCCGAGATAGACAAAGTCTTCGACTATCTCCAGCTCGTCGCCGTCGATCGTGACCTTGTTATTACTAAACAAGCGGGTTCGGTCGGTCTCGGATCCGCAGGCCAGCATGTACTTCGTCTTGGACGTATTAATCATCAACCAAATCCTTCCTGTTTCGCGTTTCAGTTTGCGGTAGATGTCTTCCACTGTCTGCCGACTATATCAATGTCATCGGCAAAGCAGATAAGATGACTGGATCTGTTGAAAATCGTACCCCCGCATTTCGCCCACCGCTCGTCGAATAACACCTTCTAGCGCCACGTTGAACATCATGCAGGATAGACCATCACCTTGTCGAAGCACCCTGCGCGATTCGAATGAACTCGACAATTCACCCGAAACCCGCACACAGCACTGCGTTCCATCCATCGTCGCCTTGATCAGTCTGATCAGCTTCCCGGAAAAGCCGTTCTCGTCCATGATTTTCCATAGCTCGTTACGGTCGATCGTGTCGTATGCGGCTTTGAAGTCGATGAACAGATGGTGCGTAGGGACTTGGTGTTCCCGGCATTTTTGGAGGATTTGCCTTAATGTGAATATCTGGTCCGTCGTTGACCGTCCCTCCATGAAGCCGGCCTGATGACTTCCCACAAATCTGTTTGCTCGTTGCGTTGGGCAGCGGAGTAGGATTCGGGACAACACTTTGTAGGCGGCATTGAGGACAGTGATCGCTCGGTAGTTCTCACAGTCCAATTTGTCGCCCTTCTTGTAGATGGGGCATACTACCTCTTCCTTCCACTCCTCCGGTAGCTGTTCTATGTCCCAGATCCGGACTATCAACCGGTGTAGGCAATCGGCCAACCTGTCCGGGCCCATTTTGATGAGTTCAATGGATAGATTCCTTAACTTCACTCATCGTTGGGAGTGGCTCCTCTACGTCGTTGGCTACGCCGGCGATGTACCTTCTCCCACCGTCTTGATCTCCTGCATGTGCGCCGTTCAGGTGTTCATCGAAGTGCTGCTTCCACCTTTTAATCACCTCACGATTGTCCGTCAGGATGCCCCCGTTCTTATCCCGGCACATTTCGGCTTGCGACACGAAGCCTTTGCGGGATGCGTTGAGTTTCTGATAGAACTTTCGTGTTTCTTTAGAACGATGCAGCTGCTCCTTGAGCTCCTCCTCCTCGAGGCGGCGCTTTTTCTCCTGGAAAATTCGGACTAGCTGCCTCTTCCGCTGTTGGTGATTTTCCACATTTCGACGGGTGCCTCTTTGCACTAATCATTCATATAAAAAACCTGAACACCCCTCATTTTGTAGGTGTATGTGTGTAAAATGATGCTTCTATTTGGATTTTGACATTAGACCTTTAGTTTTTAAAATGGCATCCAACCAAGAGGAGCTACGAATCAAAATGTTGTACATGTGTCGTGGAAATCCAAACTACACGCACGCAGATTTGGTTGAAATCGAAAACCGGGAGCATCAGTGACGAACAGAAGAGTGGCTAGTTGGAAATATCGTCTACATCCGTGCATGAAGCTAAGAAACAATCCGACTTAAAAGAAAGTAGTGACTCCAAATCGCACAATAAGCAAATCCTTGAGGCAAAACGCTGCATACGACATAGTTGACAAAGTTTGATTGCGTGGTAATGGACGACGAAACCTACGCCAAGGCACACTGAACCAAATTGGGCGATTACATTTATAAGGTCATTCTAAAAAATCTTTTTATTCCTAGTCAAATTTAAGGTACTAAATTATCCTTTCAAAGATATAGGAAAATCCAATAAATTGTAGCTGCCCAAGTAACCATAAGCACTAAAGTGTTGCCTTTTTATAGCTATATACCAGCATTCAAGTGCTAAATTAAACTATTGATATGCACATCAAGTGCCATTTTGCATCATAACAGCCCTTCGAGTGCTATGCTGCATCATATTAGAACTATACCACTGTTTTAAAAAGCAACTAGCATTTATCAGCTTTTCACGATGCTTTTGAAATGCACTATAGCTCTAAAGCAGAATGAAAAATGCTATATTTTCTAAGCATTGAATTTGCATCATTTAAGCTTGCTTTAATGCTTTTTAGCACTATGTAAGCACTACAGTGGCATTAGGCCAATGCACATTAGCATTGATTGATGCTGAAATAATGCAAATTTAGGGCACCGATTGCCAGAAATTTGATTCAAATGGGGCTTTTTTTTTCAAAGATTTAACGCGGACCTGATGAGTCCACTAGCAGAGTTACTGAAAAATGTCCGATCCATGGATGCCATAAGTTCTATTCCAGGTCATCTTCACCCGAAAAATGAAAAAAAAAAAAATCATGTAGAAAATTCAACCCGAGAGATCCTCATTATATACATAAGCGAATATCAACATAGGCCAACTTCATTATCATGGCAGAAAAATGGAGCCAAATAAAAAATCAAAAATTTTATATACGACTAGAATCGAAACAAAACAAACTATCGAGAATGTCCACAAAGTTCAAACCAAGTGTTGGAGAGGAGCTCACGATCCGAAACTACGATTAAAGATCAGGGAAGTCAAAGCTTATATCAGCATTTTAAATTATGAAATAGCGAAAATCTAAGTATAGATCGCTGAAATGTACACTTGATTTGTTTCTGAAAGGCTAGTAGTGTTGCCTACCAATCAATCATGTAAAAAAAAACTGAAACAACACATTTTTACCAATTCCAGAATTCTTATGCTGAAAAGCCTGTGCCCAGTGCCCAGCCAATACGACGGCTTAGATTCGAAGGACTTGTGAAAAAACAGATTTTGTACATCTTTGCTACATGTGTTACATCTTTGCTGTGGATCAGAAAGGCCCAAATTGCATTTGCGAGTCTCCGAAACATCTGGCGGTCACGCCAGATCTCTCTACGAACGAAAATCCGAATCTTCAACTCAAACGTCAAATCCGTATTGTTGGATCTGGACTGGATCTCGAATGAGGAACTACATCGCCGGTGTCATCAAAGTCTGCTAGAAATCGAGATTCGGGAACGTAAGTGGAGATGGATTGGGCACACGCTTTTAAAAGATGAAAATTAGATTTGCAGGGAGGCGCTAGACTGGAATCCAAAAGGACAACGAAGAAGAGATAGACCCAGAAACTCGTGGCGGCGAAGCCTAGCCGCTGAAATCCGAACTGTCGACGAGAATCTTGACTGGGACCAGGTGAAGACGCTGGCCCCGGATCGTCAACAGTGGAGGTCTTTTACGACGGCCCTTTGCGCCGGAAGATCAGCGCGGGATCATTAAGTAAAAACCCGATTTAATACACTTAACAGTGGATTGGGCAGTGGGGAGGCACATTTTTCGACGTCACTCACTAGTGGTCAAGGTGTTTCCAAACCTTTCATGATAGATGGCGTGGGATCCATTCTCGGCTGTTTGATGACCTTTTTGACAAATTTTCGATCGCCTCCGAAATTAATTTAGTGATTGCTGGCTGAGCAAATGGCTACCTTTTTTGGTGCCGACATAAGCATGATATTTATTATCGAATAGAAAATTTTTAAACAATTTTGTTTTTTTTTTGTTTTTAAGATATGACCTACAGGAAAAAAAATCCATTTTTTGATACTAAATTCATCAAAATCGTAAAACCTAGAATAGGAGTTAATGTGGTAAGAACGTTTCAATGGAACATACAGATCCACGGACATCTTCGTAACTCGTCGAGCTGAGTCGATTGGTATATAAAATGGGGTCTTGGACCCTTAATTAAAGTGATCGTTCGCTATGCCTTTCTGTAAGAAAGCCAAAAAGTTACATCTTTGCTCGTGGCAAGGTCCCTAGCAGAATTAAGTTTGAATTTGCTGACTGTTTTGCGAAAAATATCATGATTTGGCAGAACTCTGCTTTTGTGGATGAAAAAAAAAAACAAAACTTTCGTGACAAAAACTTTGGTTTTCGATGTTTTAGAAAGCTTAAAAGAGTAGTCTTGTTTGTTAGTTCTATTAATGTTATTTATGTTCAATGTTTCAGAATTACCTTCAAAACATTCTTCTTGCTGGTAACTTCTCAAAAATATATGTTGAATGTAGAGTATATAAAAAAAGCAATCATTACTGGATAATATCATACAAAAACACTGAACTGGTTCATGTTTGGTTGAAGTTAAAAGTAAAATCAACACTAGAGGTCAAATGGTAGGTTACAAAAAACGAAAAAAAACAACGGATGATAACCTAAAAATGAGCAATCGGCTTCCGACCAAATCCGGATTGAGCTGGCTCGAAAATCCGGCCTTACGACGGTTTTGAACCCGCGCGATAAGAGGATCGCGGCAAAAGTGAGAAGACGCCTTCCGCACGTGATTGCGTATTGGTATTAAATAACAGGCCACAGAGAAGTAAATTTAATAGTCCCATGTGCGCAATACCGTTTTTTTATGTTGATAACAGTCACAAAAATTGAGCTCGAAGTTCATGGAACTTGAAAATGTTATGCTATCTGATCGAATGCAAATTTTCTAACGCAGCCGGAAGTATGCGCTCATTGATTCTGTTTCCAACTGGATATGTAAATATATTTAGTAGCGGTCAATGAAAATGATAATGAAAACCGGTAAGGAGAACACGTTGTCAACTGCTTGTTACTTGCTACTAATAGGAAGTGAGTGAGCATCGAAAAACCGCAGAGCACAAGCAGTTTATCAACGTTGGAGAGACAGACCTAGACCTCGAATAACGATACATCAAGTTCAGTTCAAACGAACGATGCAATACCGAAACATATGATCGCGATGAGAGTTCCCTGCCGTGCTGTAAATAATGAGAGTACTCCAGCAGGTCGTCGTTTAGGGAACAAGTGCAATCGCATAAGCTCTAAGTAGTTGTTGATCGTACGCAAGTGCAGCAGGAACCCAAGCCAGAAACCAGACAGTGATCGCGTGTTATGTTGTAAGCTTGTCTCCCGGGCCAGTCTTTGAATCTAATGTAAGACAGCCAACCAGACGCTTTTCTATAGATTTAAAAAACGACTTTATTTATTGGATTCCTTAGGAAACCTCCAACAAGGGTGAGTGTTAAAAATTGTTATTTGTAAGTGTTGTTTAATGTCCAGATCCTTAGTGCTGATAGTGACAAGTTCCGATTGAATGACAACCATAAGCCAACATGATGATCCTCGGAAGCGACCCCCCTCGAATTGATTGAGAAAAAAAACAATAAACAACGTCAATAATCTCATGCAATTCCTAAACCGAATGAAGTCATTCCTCTCCAAGAATCAAATCACAATAACGGGCTGAGATGAGCCGCTCAAATGAATGAAAAAAAAATCCAATCACAAACATAACTAATTTTCAAGGTTCAAACTAAGGCAACAAACAATAAAAAAGGGAATCCTATCTCTGGGCAGCCCATCCATCGCGAGACCTGCGATTTGTCAGAAAGAAAATACTCGAACTAAAAAACAAACAAGCTGTCGGTCGAGTGCTGTATTAAAACTGAGTGTTCCTTTGAGTGATAACGAATTACACTACATAGGAATAAGTAGCGTCCCACCTTCCGATCGAATTACTGACCTGACCGCGTGCGCGTGTTTGTAAGCCCGGCGGCTTAACGAAATCATATGGCTTTGCTAAAGCCAGCTCTATAGCGTGAGGAAGGATGGTCGTTGTCGTGTATCATATTTCAATCGCTCGCGCAAATAAACCGTACACAGTTGCCTAGCGCAGTTTGTTTTTTTTGCCATGCTGCTCCAAATGGAAGTGATCATCAGTTTCCTTTTTTGTTTCAATTAGCTACATTGCATTGGTGGTTTATGGTTACGAAGCAATGGATACAGTGTGGGGGAAACGAGTCCCTACAGGATGATCTAATTTTTTTTTCGAGGAATGTTGGGGAAAGACTTTTATATCTTGGGCCTGGGGAACTATTCTAAATATCTTAGCTGTGTGTTGAGATGAAAATATCAATCCAACTGTCATTGTCGTCGTTGCTTTACTTACTTACTCAATGGTCTCGCGTCGATTCTCCGGCGCATAGGACCGTGGTAAAAGAACTCCACCGTTGACTATCCGGAGCCAGCGTCTTCACTTTGTCCTAGTCAAGATTCTCGTCGACAGCTCGGATTTCTACGGCTAGGCTTCGCCGCCACGAGCTTCTGGGATTAACTCTTTTTCGATGCCCATCTGGATTCCAGTCAAGCGCCTCTCTGTAAATCTCGATTCAATCTCTTCGCAGCGTGTGCCCAATCCATCTCCACTTACGTTTCCGAATCTCGATTTCTAACGTCTTTTGATGACACCGGCGATGTAGATTGACGTTTGAGAACCAGTTGCCAGGACACCAAGCGCGGATGATGTTTTGCAGGCAGCGATTCACAAAAACTTGTGGTTTTCGCGTCGTCACCGAAAAAGTGTGCATTAAGTTTCGCACCCGTACAACAATACGGATTTGGCGTTTGAGTTGAAGATTCGGATTTTTGTTGGTAGAGAGATGTTTCGGACACTCGGACTTTTCTGACTCGGGTTTCGATGTCTTTTTTGGTATCACCATCAGGCGTTATCTGGCTACCAAGACTCCGGAAACAATCCACTTTCTCAAGTTGTTGCCCAGCCATCATGAAACTGGGGGGATTTCCTGTGTTGATCTTCATCGACTTGGTCTTTCCGACATTGAGTTTGAGACCTGCTGTCTTGGAGCTTTCGGTGAGGTCGTCGAGTTTGCTCTGCATATCTTGTTGTTTTTGGGCGAGCAAAACAATATCGGGTCAAGGTCGTTTAGTTGCTCCATTGTTGAAGGTTTCCACGGCAATCCTCGGTTTGGTCTACAGTCAATCGATCCAGTCAAGATCTCATCCATTACTATGAGAAAGAGTAGCAGTGATAAGATATATCCTTGTCTCACTCCAGCAGTTGCCGGGATTGGATCAGACAAGACACCGTCGTGGAGGACCTGGCACGAAAATGCCTCATACTGTGCTTCGATGAGATAGAGTTTCTCTGGGACTCCTCGTCGCCTTAGAGTTGCTCAGATGTTTTCACGGTGAAGTCGGTCGAATGCTTTTTTGAAGTCAACGAACACCAGCAGAAGAGAGTCCTGGTATTCGTTGATTTGTTCCAGTATTATTCGTTGCGTTGTGATGTGGTCCATACATGATCGTCCGGATCGGAATCCAGCTTGTGCCGTCGGAATGTAGCGTCAATCTTCTCCTGGATCCTGTTCAGAATCACTTTGCAGAGTACTTTGAGAGTTGTACAGATCAACGTTATGCCACGCCAGATACTGCACTCGGTCAGCTTCATCGGGACCTTTACGAGGATATCCTGCATCTAGTCTGGGATGTCAGCAAAAAGTCAGCAACATTTTTTGCTGACAAGGCAGGTTTGCTTTAAGCATCTCAGCAGGAATGCAATCGATTCCAGGCTCTTTGTTGGATTTCATATTTTTGATTGCCGCTTCTATTTCAGCCAGCGAGGGCGCTTCCGAGTTGATGTCATTAATACTGGCTGGGTTAATAAGGGTTACTGTTGGCGCTTCGAGCTGTGGATTGTATTGGCTATCGCTATTTGTGACTCAGAAGAGTTATTCAAAATGCTCAGTCCAACGTTTCAGCTGATCTGTTCGATCTGTCAACAGCTGACCTGCTCGGTCTTTCAGCGGCATTCTTGCGAGTCATATAGCTATCAGATATCTCCAATCAATGAGGTACACTTTTACTAAGGTGGCGCAAAGGAACGCACACTATTGCATGTCGGAGAGAAAAAAGAAAAATAAACATAAACAAGCCCTGCGTCGCGACGCGTCGTTGTCAGGGAGCTTCATATATCCTAGGCAAAATGCGTTGCGAAAATTGTCGGTAGTGACGTCACTTCTGTCACGGTAACTATGTTTACGAAGAAAAAACTTTACTTCTACTATTGCAACGTTTCTTTCTCATCACCTCTCTTTCCACCGCATTGATCTCCAATGGCGGCGGCTCTTTCTCTCTCTTCGGCTAGGGAGTTAGTCCAGGTTCCCTTTGTCTAGTCTACAAACTCGTTTAGTTGCCTTTTTCAGCTCCACTCAAGGGTGTCCACGATGAAATTGCCACACACAAAATTGATTCGCAAAATTTGAGTTTTCATAAGAATGCCATCATATTTTCAGGGAATGAAAAACAACTATTAAACTTAATTTTACCATTTTACAGTCCATACGCAAATGCCCGCACCTTGGCCTTAACCCTGGCCAAAAGATTCTGCACAACCTTTGAATCAACCGTTTTTTACATGTAAACCCATACTTTCTTCAGTTCCTCGACTGTCTTCACTACCTCAGGTCGTTTAAGAAGGTGCTGCTTCATAATCGCCCAGTACTTCTCGATAGGGCGGAGCTCCGGAGTGTTAGGAAGGTTGAACATTTTCGGCACGAAATTGACCTTATTATCCGCACCACTTCAGCACGTGCTTGGAGTAGTGGCATGAGGCCAAATCCGGCCAGAAGATTGTTGGGACGTTTTGGGTCTTCAGGAGAAGTAGCAACCGCTTCATGTACACCTGTCCGTTCATCGTGTCCTGGGTCACGAAAGGTGCACTCCGCTTCCCGCACGTGCAGATGGCTTGCAAAACCAGGAATTTATTCACAAATTTGGACATCTTCTGAGTGCGGACATGCTCCGGAACGCTGTACTTATCCTTGGCCATGAAAAACAGGTTGCGGGGCTTTGTTTGAAGTTGGCCTGGCACGGTTTTTGGCGTTCTGCTTCTTGTCGCGATTAGGGGTCTTTTGTAACTTGAACGTTCGAAGCCCAAACTTAGTTTTGACCTTATGGAACTTCGGCTTAGGTGCAGCTTCATAGTCATATCCCGAACAAAGGCGTTCGGGTTTCGCCTGAAGGCCCCAACTACGCGGTTGTGATTTTTGCTGTTGTAAGGAATACTTTTTCCTTCACTTCTGGGCTTCCGACCGGTGGATCGTTCCTCGAATCACTTAATCGTTGAATTCGCGATTCCCAACGTTTGAGCGATGGAACGACGCGAGAGATCCTTGTTTTCGTGATGGATGCGCAAGATTTTATCACGCACGAGCTGTTCTTTCGACTCCATTTCTGCGAGTTTTAATCACAGGACTTTAAAACTTGCAGGATGTAAACAATCCACTATGAACTAAATCCACCAAAATTTTCGTTTAACTCTTCTCAATAATGGTTAATGGTGGACACCCTTTACTTCCGCTTTAGCTGTCTGCTCAGTTCCGACTTTCGCCTTTCTCTGATCATCGACCATCCTCCAGATTTATTCCAATATCCATTCATTTCTTACTCCACACTTTTTTTTTGTTTTTCTGGGATTTTAACACTCTCGAACACTGAATAACACATTCATCCCCAAAACCTTCTTCTACACACTTAACCGAGAGTACCATGGCTAGTCGTGATTAAGGCATTCTTGATTCTACACCACTGCTCTTCGACTGTTCCATCTGCCGGCAGTTCCGAGGCTCGGGATTCAAGCTGTTCAACGTATGCTCTTTTCACTTCTGGATTCTCCAGCCGGTGGACGTTGTATCTACATTCGACTCTCTTTTCTCGCCACTGGACACGCGCGACTCTCAGTCGTATCTCACCAAGGACGAGGTGATGGTCAGATACAATGTCTTCGCTTCGTTTGTTTGGGGACATCAAGTCAAGATTTTCGGCTGATGCAGATGTGGTCAATTTGATTTTCTGTTCGGCCATCTCGGGATACCTAAGTGACCTTATGTGCTAGTTGATGGCAGAAGAGCTCTCCGTTTTCGCACATCTGTCCTAGACCATGGCACCCTTTGATGCGCTCAAAGTCCTGATTATCGGAGCCAATCTTTATGTTGAAGACGTCTAAGTGGATTTGAATGTCACCCTTCGGAGCTTCTCAACAACGATTTCAATTGACTGTAAAACTGATCTTTCCCCTGCAAATCGGCAACATCAGTTGGCGCGTAACACTGGACCATTATAAGGTTTCTAACCCGTGTTCTAAATCTGGCTACGATTATTCTTTCGTTGATCGGTTCCCATCTGATGAAGTCCGCATGGGCCTGCGGGCTTAGTAGGAAACCAACTCCTGGTTCCCGAGTAGCGTGTTCTCCTCGTATGCCACAGTAATGTAGGACTTGCCCGGACTATGTTTTGTGTTCTCCAGATTTAGGCCAACGGACTTCGCTCAGTCCCAATGTCTCTAGCAAGTTGAGCAAGCTTGCCTTGTTGGGCAAGGGTCAAAACATTCCAAGTTCCAATTCTAGTCCGTGTTTTCACGTTTAATGTCGTTGCTAAAGTTCTAATACGGTTATTTCTTGTATCAGTTTCGGTAACGATTGATTTATCAGGAGCAGTAGGTTGTTAGCTCAAGGTCCCTATCCCGCGATGGGGCTGCCATCTTGGATTTAGCTGGCGGGAGCCCCATTTCATAAATTTAGCCGTTCGTTGCGTTACAGACACTGTTTGAGCCACCCCTGAACTGGAGAACAGTCGCTCGATTTTTACTCTTTTAAGCTAAACAAGAACGGAAATATTTCTAGAACGCCCTTGCGATCAACTGACCTATATAAAAAGGTAGGGTACCCCGTCACAACAAACTACTGAATTCCTGTACTCGCTTGCTCCCCTAATCAAGCCACACTTGTCGAGCGAGCTTGGCGGGAATTGGGTTCAGGGACCTACCTATACTTGATGACTAGATTAAATCATCAGCATTGTCAACCGCTTTGCTGCTGGGTTGCAATGAGCGACACAAAACGGGCTAGTGTTTCCGAGGCCGCTTAGCTTAGCCAAGTCAACACACCTCCTTCTACAGTTTTTGAGTTTGTATGGAATATTTTGCCCTGGGTAAGTTCCATCCGCGTGGTCCTCCTATCAGCAAAACCATCATCAACTAGGTATTTATTTATATTTTGAAATGTGCAGTCGTTCGGTTGTGAAGCGACTTGAATGAGCGGCCACTTGTTTTCACCCTGTGCAAATGCAAATGCGTGCACATTGAGTGTGTGGATTTGTTCCTTTCCCAAAGTGGAAAAACAAGATGATTAGCTTCTACGGGACTAGTGTCGACGAGTTGAGTGGTTGTGTTCTTTCTTTCTTTCTGTTCCTCTGTCTTATATTAGCTGCTAGCTTACGATGTAGGGCCGTCCCTCGACTCGTCTAACCAACTAACCAACCTCCTCAGCTGGTAGCTAGCTAGCAATAATTGATAATAGGTACTGGCCGACGGACGTTTCCGATCGAAGGGAGCAAAATATTTGTTCAAATTTCTACCACAATCAGTTTGTCCCTCGGCAGCACGCTCGATGCATGATCGGCGCATACTTCTCATTAGGCATCAGTATAGGTTATCGGGACCTCCTGAACGAGGCACGGAGTAATAAAGAGACAACCTCGCTGGCTAGCGTGATCAGTTGTACGTTATTTTTCTAGAAACGAGGACGCCAGTTGAGATTTTATGTGAAACTAGTGCGACGGAAGGTGGCGAGCGCGCAATAATCTTCGGACAAACACTTCCAGTTATCATTCAAACGGATTTATACCTAACATCTCATAAAATGGTTAACCGGTAAGCATTTTGAAAAAGTTTGAAATGGGAATTCGAAGATTTCTACGTTAGATACCGTTCTGCTCCACTTTACAAATGCAAATTAGTAAAGTTTATTAGAAGCTAAATTCGGTAAATAAATCTATGCGTACCGTGCATGAACAGTTCCAGTGTGTCAATCAAAAAATGTAAACTAAAAAGTAATTACCTCATGTCCTTACTTTGCTGGCTTTGGAAAATCGGACCTTGATCGTGTAGTTTCTGCCCACTTCCAACAAACTGGGACAGTATCACAATATTGTTAAACAAATAATCACCCCTCTCACTTCCCGGTCCAGCCCTTCCAGAAGGAGGTCACGGAAGCAACGGCACTCGTCATCAGGCTCGTCGTTGTCGCCTGATGAGCTGCTGCTGCTGGTGGGTGATGATATTGTTGTTGATAGTAGTGATGAGTATTACCGTATGGCTGGGTTGCCATGTGATGTGATGTGCCATCGGCTAGCAGCAGCATGGCGTTCGCTTCGATCGGCGGAGGCAGGTTGCTGGGCACCGCTTCCCACTCCTGCTGCAGGTTCGATTCGTCTGTAAAGAATGAAGAAAATGGTTGAGGATTTTGAACCGATCATTATACACATTTTGTAAATTCTTCGAATTTAACACGCATATTATTTTTGTATATTCTAACAGTGCGCAAACTTAGAAAACATTCGAACTAATAGGATTGAAATATTCGTAGTTTAAAATTTGAAGGCCACCGAGCTCGAGTGCTCTATCAAATTTGATAAAAGCCTTAATCTATATTGATGTTTAAAAATAATAACAGCTGAAACGCATCAGTGATTATACTTTAAACTCAACCTTTATTTTAGTTATCTTAGGCATGAGATAATTAAAACAGAGGTCGAGCTTTAAAATATAACTTAAATCATACGGTATCTAAAAAAAAAGTCGAAACAAATGAAAACACCAGATTTTGCAACTATTATCTACTAACTACTGAACCAATTTCTTTTTTTATTTTTTTAAAATTGGATTGCTTGAAAATTATTTTTAAAAAAATATTTAACACTCCCAAAAATCATTCGATTGAAAAATTTAGATCATACGAAAACTTGAAAAAAAGACATATTTCCCTTTGCTTCCTTCAAATAAGCCATTTTCTTGTTCAAATATACTGAAAAAGATGTAATCATGTTTTGGCCCGATCAAACCTGATATCTCAAGAATTTTGTAACGCATTTGCTCTTTTACCCTCATCCGTCCCAGAACAGTTTTTACCCGTTTCAGTTCCTGAAGAGTCAATTTGACACTCCTGACTAAAACAGTTACATTTCTATTGTTTCTCGACCGATTTGTACAAAATTTAAAGTTTAAGAAATCTCTTAACGCAGTTCAAATAAAACCAATAACAGATGCAATAATGGGAACAATCAATCTTACCATCCGAATCGGAATCCTCGCCCGCCCCCAGATGTGGTGCCAGCGCCGAATCGGCCGACTCGTTCAGGCAAAAGTTCCTATCGGTTGGGCCGAATCGACCCAAATCGGCCAGGCTGGACGATTGTCCCACCAGCCGTATTACGTTTTCTAGCGTATGCGTCGGTTGGAGATCATTCAGCCGGCATCCCTGTGTGTAGCACAGATACAGAATGTTGGCATTCAGCCGCGCTACCTTCCGATTGAATTGGGCCTCCGAGAGAGCCGTTGTGCAGAAATCACTGTAAACTACCTTGTACGGTAAACGGATGTCCAGATAGAAACACATAATTTGCGTTAGCTGAGTTGTGTAGGTCAAGGCGGCCGCAATAGTGTGGGCCGGGTTTTTACTGGACACGTTACGGGCAGCGTCGTCCGAAGTTTTCGTGCTAGCATCCGCTGCCGGATTTACCGTGGCCCAGTCATTGTAGGCCGAGTAGTTGCCGTTGCCCGGCAGAGCTGGTGCCACTATTATGTGCTGCACCTCTCCGAAGCTATCCTGCAGTACCCATTTGCCCCTGACGTAGGCGGTTCTGGTAGCTTCTAAGATTTCGTTGATAGTATTTTTGCTTTCACCATCGCTGCTGGAGAAACTACTCCGATTGCTGATGGCCTGTGAGATGGGGAAAATGTACTTGATTAGTTTGTCTATGTTCTCCCGGCGTTCCTGTTTCAGTTTGCTTTGCAATTCCTTGAGACACTGCCGTCGTCTTTCGCTTTCGTCTTGCTTCGAGAGGACGTAATCCTCTAGGACCTTGACCTTATCATCACAGCGGGGTAACTTGATACGCAGCATCCGATTGTGCTCGTTCAACTCTTTCTTCCTGGCTTGCGATAGGGTAATATTGTCTTTTTTCTGAGCCAACAGTTGCCGGATGTTGGCTATGTTTTCGGATTTCTGCTTGATTTGTGCCTTCAGCTGGCAGCAGAGACGTCGCTGGGCCAGCAGATTAACGCATTTGCCCTCCTGAGTCGCTAGGGCCGCTTTGAGATTCCTGAACCGGATTTGCTTTTCGGAAAACCTGCAAAAAATAAAGGGAAACAAGTGGGTTTTTTCGTGTGTTTACTATCAGACAAAAGATTCTATACCTTTCCATCAGATGATGGGACGAATGCCGGAAGTCGCCATTCCGGATACAACCCCGGCAGTGGAAGTGTCTCTTCAGGTAGCAGCACAGCGGACACTTGACGGCATTGGAGCTAAGGTTTGAGTCTTCGTCGTCATTGGTAAACGAAATTTGGAAGTTCTCCGGGGCTCCCTCCTCCGATACCGTCAAAAGACCATGGGCCATACTAGTATAGACAGACAACGATGCAATCGTCTTCCGCTTTCCGGATTCCCCCTTTTCTTATTTTGCTTTACAAAACAAAACGGTGATGAAACTGCGCAAAACTATTGCGCTGCCTAAAATCGCACGATTTCCTTCATTAGCGACTTACAACCTTTCATTAAAAACGCTACCTCCTCCAATCGGGCACGGCAAACGAAAATCGGGGAGAAAAAGTGTTGCACTATATTTGACACTATAAAGCCAAAATAACATTCTCTAGCTACGGGACAAATTCAGTAATCATTACTCCCTGGCTTGTCCGTTTTTATTTTTCTTCAACACACTTTGTACTATTTGAGCGAATTATCACGACGAATAAACCGAACGAAACGAAAGCGAGCGAACGACTGAAAAACTGCAGCTGGCTGCGGGGGAAAGAGTGAGATGTTGACAGTTTGCCTTTGAAAAGGGTATATTTTCCCAAAAAGACGAAAATATTTGGATAAAAAAATAAACAGAATTTTAATCAAATTTTGTTAAAAATTTGTTGAAACACGTATTTTAGATCAATTTTTTTTGAAAATCATATGCGAAGATACTTTTGAAATCTTATTCCTTTTAATTTTTGAGGATCTCACAAACACAAACACACTTTCTCAATCAGCTGATGATTCAGCTGGTGGCTCTTGAATCGGACAAGGAAAGAAAGAGTTCTCCGCTTCTCCGCCGAGCCGAGAGAGAGTTGTTATTTGTTTTCTGTGGACGTGATCTTTTTTGATTAGAATGATTCACAAACAGTCGAGTAATTGCAAAAAAACTGATGCTTTTCAGCAAAAGTTCTAAGCTATGAGCAAGAATCACCATGAATTCATTGAAAAAATAGATTTCTTTTGTGAATAACCTTATCATTCAATAAGTTTTATCAGCATTTTACCTGTACTTCATTTACAAAATAGTACCTCACCTTTACTCCAAACGACGCTTTTAATCGTTAGGTGGTGGCAACTCTTTTGATTCAAATAAGGTACCGATGTTTTGTTGTCTGAAAATTAATTTCTTTCTTTGTAATTAGAGATGTAAAGTATTTAAGTGTGATATAAGAGCGGTTATAGAATATATTACAAAAAGTAGATTTTAACTCTAGATCAAATAATCCAGAAACAGTTAAAAATTCCAATCGAATGAAAGATATGAGAAAGCCAAAAGAGAGAGCGCATTCATCAGAATAAATTTTTAGGTACAGACTCAAGAATTAACAAAGTTTAATCCTTCTAGAAAACAATCATTAACCGGACTTAAGTACACAGTGAAATGAATAATTATTTAAACTTAAATAAAATTCTGAGGAATCGGTACGATATAAGACAGAAAATAACGCGTCCTCAACTGATCACATTTTTGTCCTACTACTTCGTTTCCTTCACAGAGCCTTCGTCAGTAGCCTGGTGGCGATTTCGGCTGCCGAATCATCGGTTCACACCAACAGTTCCGCCTCGGTGGTAATCGCAGCGGGTGCTCCCTTGCCGGTTTCGGTCCGACGGAACAGTCTTCCGGCGGCACCTATCTTCAAACCGATCGTTCCCACATCGAAAACGCCCATCAGAATGACACACGATCGAACACCGACCGCAGATCAGGCTGCCAAGAGGACTCAGGAAGCTCGCGAAAAGCTCCGCACGGCACAGATCGTCTGCTTCGACGTTGACTCAACGATCATCACCGAAGAAGGTATCGATGAGCTGGCTCAGTACTGCGGCAAGGGCAGCGAAGTGGCGGCATTGTAAGTTCCAGTACTGCGAATTTGAAACGAATAATTTGATTTTAATTCTTACTTTTCCCCACTTAAAAGGACCAAGGAAGCGATGGGTGGCAGTATGACCTTCCAGGAGGCTCTGAAGCGACGGCTGGACATTATTAAGCCCTCGCAGCGACAGATTCGAGAATTTTTGAAAACCCACCCGAGCACAATTTCGCCCGGAGTGCGGGAACTGATCGATCAGTTGCGGAGAAACAGTGCCGAGGTCTATTTGATCAGCGGGGGATTCGATTGTCTGATCGAGCCGGTTGCCGATGCGTTGGAAATTCCCCTCTGCAATCTGTTCGCTAACAAGCTGTTCTTCCACTTTAATGGTGAGTTGCGAATCCTTGACAGATTTATTTAGCCTAAAACAAGAAAAGTAAATAACGACCCGTTTCACATTCTACTTGGAATTACTAGCTTTAAGTTGACATTTTATCATTGTTTCAATCTTGAATTGTAACTTTCACACGATAGAAGTCCATTGTCATGGTGGAAACTTATGAATGTCTGTCATAAGCTTGTTCTTCATCCTCTGGATGGCTTTCGTGCTTGCCATACAGTAATCAGACCATAAAACATTAACGACAAATTTTTCTCTCCAATCCACTCAGGAAGCTACGCCGGATTTGACACCAATCAGGTCACATCGAAATCGGGCGGCAAGGGCGAGGCGATCAACATGATCAAGGGCCGGCTGAACAGTGATAAAATTGTATTCATGATCGGCGACGGAATGACCGATCTCGAGGCTTGTCCACCCGCAGACTACTTCATCGGTGAGATGGCCTTCTATTCGACAAAATATGTCCTGAAACTGATGTTTGATTTTTGTCAACAGGTTATGGAGGAAACGCAATCCGGGACGAGGTTCAAAAACGAGCGACGTATTATGTAACTAACTTTGCCGATCTGCTGTGGTAAAACTGGAGAAAAAACGTCACCGGCTGACGTGTTGATAAAATACTTCATCTATCCATTACTCAAATCTACAAGTGTAAATATATCTTTTCTGATTAAGATTCCATTAAACGATACTAGAGCAGTATATACAAAGCATTCATATGCACTTTCAAACGATTCTTTCTTTTGATTTATTTCCGAATTCTTACTTAAGGCTCAAGACAATAAGTTAGCTTGTTTTAAATCTAGGCTTTAATCAAATAAGGAAAAAGCTAGTTTGCAGTTGTACTACAAAACAAAGAAAAAAGACTTATTTTTGGAAAAAGAATTTCACTAGGGAAAATACAACAAAAAATGATCAAAAAATGTTTACGCGGAGCCGAAAAAATCCTGTTTGACGAGCCACTTTGCACTGCTACTAAAGAGAGAGCTTTTGGACGAAAATTATCTAAACTCGCTGGTACAAGTACAGATAGCCCAGCTCCTTCGGGGGATTCTGCGAGATCGCTACCTTGTTGTCGTTGAAGATCACCCACTTGCTGTCCTTCAGGATGTGGCAGACGTAGTGGCCAACCTGGGACGACGAGCCCATGTGGGAGATGAACGCCACCAGCTTGTACTCTGCAAAAAAAAAACAAATATTAGTGTTTCAGTTAAAGAGTAAAAAAAAGAATGCTTCCTCATTTCTCAACTTAAGAACAAAATGATACCAAATTTGTGCTATCACATTAAGACACCCAAATTAAATCTTCAGGTGGTACACAGTAAAATGAGACCAAATTTACACACGCGAATAGCAAAGCAATGTCAAATCTTGCTTGCACTGGAACATTTTTTATACCTCATTTTGCTTTCGTTTAAAAAAATTTCGAAAGCACGATGGTGCCAAATTTTGCCACCTCATATGTTCAAAACTGGCATAACCTCGAAATGGAATCGAAAATATTGCCATGAAATTCGGCTCGAGACAAACTAGGATAAGGAAACACAACGGAACTTACTTCCACTTCCATCGCGATATTGGGGAGCACTGGCCGAAGCGTTCGGTTCAGCGCTGCCAGCACCGGTTTCCTCGGCACCGCCCATGGCAATACTGTCCAGCTCGTCCGCATGTGAAAAGATCCAATCAACAGCTCGTTCGGTGTTGTTGTTGGTTTCTTTCAAAGCCTTGGTAGCCTGCAGATCAGTGAAACCCATTCCCATCAGAGTTTCTAGTCCCATAGGGTCCGGCACGAAAGCGGAGGCCCCTCCCGATTTTCCTGTATCAGTTCCCGGTGGCACAAATGGAGCCGAGAAATCTGCATCGGCGATATGCTCCATAATCCATTGGGTGGCCGGTTCGATACCCGAGTTTTTCGTGAAAAAGATGGCCCGTTTGCAGGCATCGGCAGGGAAACCCATCAGCATCAGTTGCTCCATGACGGCGGGGTCCATTGGAGGAGGAGTCGGTGCTTTGCCAACCAGCTCGGGAAGTTCTTCTTCGTTGGGTTGAATACCGGTTCCACGAAGGGTTTCTAAGTCTAGGATTTCCGGAATGTCGATCGCAACATCTAGCTTAACAGAGGTCCAGTCTTCTTTGAGGGTAAATTTCTTCAAATGCAGGAGCAAAAAGTCTGGCATACTGGCCAGCCGAGTAGTCTTCTTGGCAGTAGTTTTCGCCTGAATGGCAGTGCTGTAGAACTGCTCAACGGTTTCCTGCAATGCGAATGTGTCCAGGCAAGCTGATAGCGGTATCTTCGGACGGACCAAAGCCTCCGGATCCATACGACGGCCTTCTTTCTCTGCCAACGCCAAGTCGTCTTCGTACTTTTTCACCTCAGCAATGTTCGTTGCCAAATGAAGCGGAATCTGCAAAGGCAAACACCACTCGTCCCGTCGATGATACTTAACTTTGCCACTTGCGGTACATTCTACTCGATCCTCCAAACAAAATTTCAAAGCATCAGCCGGATCCCTCTGGTTACGGCTGAATTTCTTAAGCATGTTGATCAAATGAAGGAAGAATTCCTGAGCATCCTGCTGTTGTTTGGTGGAGAAATCCGGATGACCTTTTCCGATAAGCGCTTTGAACATGGTCGGAGCAATTCCGGCGCTCGAATCAACCGTGTCCATGCTACTATCAGTCAGCACGCTGTACTTTCCACTGCAAAGACCCGTTCCCAGTTTGGACATTTGAATATCAAAATCATTTGCTGGATCAGCAGGGAATTTATCAAAATATTCCTTCGCGCCATCGACAAATCGTTGGACGAAATCCGGAATCGTGAACATGACTTGCATCACGCTGTTCATGTAACAGGAATTGCCCAAGTTTCGCATTCCCGTCAATCCTGGCCCAGCAATCGGTTGCAGATTGCTGCCACTTTCGCAAAGAATTCCCCATTCACCAATCTTTTTGTTCAGATCCAACTCCAGTTCGACCATGGACTTTTCAGTCTTTTCCAACTGACCAACGTTGATGCCCCAGTGAGCCAAATGCTTAATCAAATAAGGATCCTCAACCATATCGTCCTCTTGGTAGCTATAAACGTCTCCCTTGCCATCCGACGTGATGGTCCCCAACTTTACCGCCAGAGGGTAATTTGTCTCCCGGTAATGATTCAAAGCATGTTCGTTTCCTCCAGTGCCATCGTAAAACTTACGACCACAATGAATGGCTCCGTCAGTCAAATTCAGCCACAGGTTGCTGGTCAAATCACAGTTCTCACATTTCCATCCGGTCGGTGGAACCTTCTTGCCATTGTCCAGCTGCAGTAAGTTTTCGGCATGTCGCGATACCTGTCTCAGCTCCCCATCCCAGGTGCCGCTCATCTGTTCCCGCTCTCGCTTGACCGAGGCAGCTTCCGCCTTGATCACAGCTTCCACCGAATTCGTTACTAACAGCGGAAGATCCTGATTGGGGTACGGGAAGCCTTCACCCTCCGGCAGAACCACCACCTTGTAGTGCTCTTTGTACTCATACTTTTTCTGGTCAGTCGGATTGAAACCACCCTCAACCCCAATGGCCAGCCGGGTAATTTTCTTCTCCGGACCCTCCTGCGGCTGTTCCGGAATTTCAATCTTATCGCGCTTTAGGTGCAGAAACACCTTATTGCCAGTTTTAGCTGCGTACGCTTTGGCGTACTCCTCCCCGAAACCGAGAAAACTGGTTAAACTGATAAACAATCCGGTCGGCGATTCCTGAATTGAAAGAAAAAAATAGTCAGTTTTTTTTGTAGGTAATAACACAATTCAACTCACCGGATTATCAAAGCTGTAAACGCATTCTTCCTTGTAGACGTTATCGTTGGCACACGGCACCTTGATCTGACCTAATTGTTTCTGCAGGAGCTCCATCTTGGCGCCGTTTTTCCAATTAGAAATGAGCGGACTGCTGCTAATTGGAGGAGAAGAAACTCGGTCCGGATGGTTCCGTTTCAAGCTTTGCTGTTGCGCTATGGTGAAGCCGGGCGCACGGAAATACCTTTCAATTCGTTACCCACTATCTGGATGCAGATAATGGCGCTTATTATTGGAAGTTCCTTTGTCGCTAGTTAACCTGAATTCCAATTAACTTTTTGCACAACTATAAACGAGATGACTAACTGCAGAGAACGATGAAAATGCGTTTTTCTGCGATTTCGGTTAGCCGAGACTGTTTTGTTTTGCGCACACCAAATGACAGCCGAAGCTCGCGCGGGAAGCCGGTTCGAGGGGTAGGAAACTGTGTTGTACTAAAAAAAATATTCGCGCAAAACAAAGAGAATCAATATGCAAGATGGGCCAAGCAAATAACGATTTTTGTTGTAATTGACGTTTGTAATCAATTCAAAGACTGATTTAAAGGGTCCTCCGGGTATTTAGTGGGTATTTTGGGCATAAAATTATTTGAAAATTAATTGACTCGATAATGTAACACAAGGGCACCCACAAATTTTTACATATTTAATAATATTAAATGAAACAATTTGTGGGTACAAATAACGCAGTTTTGTAAACTTTTTTCTAAGCGTGTACCGGCGTTTTGTTTACCAACAACTTTCCCCTCTGGATGCGCTCTGCATGCGAACCATGTCGGTTCCATCGGATAGCGGCCATCGGCACCAGCAGTGGTCTCCGTATGTTCGCAAAGTGTACGATCCGATAAAGGTGGGATCAATTGATGGAACCGATGAGTTTCCGCACGATCGAGCGCTAGTTCGGGCAATGAACAGCAGCTACAAACCGAACCGGAAGGTGGTCGGTGACCCATATCATACGGCGTTTGTGGGTCGTCTTGAGCACACAGTAACCGAGGAAAGGCTGCGGGCGCTTTTCGAGAGGATCGGGACGGTGGTCCGTTGCCGGTTGGTTAAAGATATTGTCACGGGGCTGTCTCGGGGATACGGCTTCGTTGAATTCAGCCGCCGGAAATATGTCGAGAGGGCGATTCAGGAGCTGAATGGACGGTTGTTTGAAGATAGTCCAATAATGTAGCGTTTTATTAAGATCTTTTTTTCGACTGTAGGACTGTTGATGGGAAAGATATTCTGGTAGACGAAGAGTGGGAACGACGGCTTAAAGATTGGAAACCCCGACGGCTCGGTGGAGGTTTCGGTGGTAGGAAACAAAGTCAACAGTTACGATTCGGATGTAAAGAGCTACCGTGGAGGAAACCTTCAATTGTGGGAGAGAAATATTACAGCAAGAACGATTATTACAGAAAGACCAGTCAACATAGGAAGTTTCTCAACAAGATTGACCACACCGAAGGTTCGTAGTTGGTTTTCTATTTATGGAAAATGCTACACAATAAGGTAAATAAGACTGCAACGAATATATTTTAATAAAATGATCAATTCCTAGGAGACTTTTTTTTAAACTTTCGGCTTACTGAAGCACGGCTGCATTGGCCGATATACTTGGGTTGCTGATGACCTCTCCTAGGCTGTCCAGCACCTCCTTGCGGTATTCGTCGAAGTCTCCGTCGATTTCGTTGATCGTTTGTTCCTCGATCACGTACAGGGCACATTCCGTCTCTCGGATCAGCCGCTCGTCGTGGGAAACGATGATCACACCTCCCTTGTACTCGTTGATGGCTTCGGCCAACGCATCGATCGATTCAATATCCAGATTGTTGGTAGGTTCGTCAAGAATCAGCACATCCGGGGCGCTTTGACAGAGTTCGGCCATAGCTACGCGAGCCTTCTGACCACCGGACAGATCCTTGTTCTTAATCGTATGAGCATGACTGGCTAGGCCGAACGTTCCCAAAGCTTTTCTTGCCTTTTCATAGGGCAGGTTGAACAAACGCTGCAAGTATTCGGCCGGACTTTCCTCGGCTGTCAAATGTTCACCCGAATGCTGATCAAAGCGGCCAATGTGAAGGCGATGATTTTTCTTAACTTCCCCGGTGCATGGCTCGAGGTCGCCGATCAGGAGCTTCAAGAAGGTTGATTTTCCAACACCATTGGGGCCAACGATGGCCACTCGGCTGCTCATATCAATACCGAAGTCCACATTGATGAATAGCGGTTTCTGACCGGGGAAATTGAACGTAACATCTACAAAGGAAAAGGAGTTTATTTGAGTGTCTGATTATTTCCTTGAATAAGGATAGTAACATCTAGGTACCTAAAAAATCCCAGCTACAAAATCAGCAACTGACGTTATCTATTAGTTTGAAAGAGTCAGAGGCTTTTGGTTTTTAGGATACCTACGGGTCAAATTTCCAGGTGGAGGACTGGTTTACCAAATAGTGGAAACTGCTTTAAGTCTGACACACTTCAAGCCATCATGGATTAAAATCGGGAAGAAGCACTTAATTTTAACAGCCAAAAATTTAACCGCTGAGATAATAAATTAAAACGGTAATAGGTACTTACTGTGCAATCCCAGAATCGGTGGCTGCAGTGGCGGCGGATCCGGGAAGTTGAACTTGACGATGTAGTCCTTCGGTTTGGCCAGCAGCTCCACCGGTCCGTCATCCTCCTCGGCCTTCTGACCCTTGGTACGACCCTTCTCCTGCTTCCTGGTAAGGTTGTCCTTCTGCTTTTTTTCCGCAGCCTTTTTCGACTGACCGTGCGCCTTTAGCTCCTTGATGCGTTTTTCCTGCTTTTCGTACTCCTTGATCATTTCCCTTCGCTTTTGAATGTGCATTTTCTTGAACATCGAGTAGTTGCCCTTGTAGTAATAGAGCTTTTTCGTGTCCAGATGGATAATTTCGTTACAGACATTGTCGAGGAAACTCTGGTCGTGGGAAACGATCAGTAAAGTTTTCTTCCAAGTTTGCAAATAGTTGTCCAACCAAATGACGGCATTCAAATCCAAATGATTGGTAGGTTCATCAAGCATCAGCAGTGTGGGTTCGAGAAAAAGAGCTCTAGCCAAGGAGACACGCATACGCCAACCTCCGGAGAAATCTTGGGTGGCACGATTCTGCATAGAACGAGAGAATCCCAAACCAGCCAAAATACGCCGGGCACGCGGTTCGGCCGAATCGGCTCCGATGGCTTTCAGTTCATTGTAAACTTCTTGCAGTCGATCTTGCAGTTCTAGTTTTCCCGATTCAACCTCTTGCTCGAGATCTTTGCATTCTTTGAGTAAGGCAGTTCGTTTGACATCGGCCTTTAAAACAGTATCGACTGCAGAGAACTCGTCCGCAACAACTTCCTGCTCACAGAGGAGTACATCAATATTAGGCGGAATAGCAAAAACGCGATTAGCTATATGTCGAAGCAATGTCGTTTTACCGTGTCCGTTTGGCCCCACTAAGCCATAACGACGACCATGGGCAATTAACAGGTTCGCATTTACAAACAGATCATTGCCCTTGGCAGATATTGTAAAATTTTCTATCTTAATGTCCACCGCGTGTTCCATGTGCTTGCTTTGATTCCCACTTTTCATGGCCTGGGACATGGTAAAGTTACTGTCCAAATCGGAGTGACCTTGGCCACCTTTCTTTGTCATGGCTTCAACTTGTTTCTGGAATTCTTCCTGCTTTTTCAACTTCTTTTTCTCTTTGTGAGTAAGACGTTTCTCCGTTTCCCCGATAGCCAATTCTTCCACCTTAGAAACAAGTTCTTCCGCAACGGTATCCTTCTTTTCCTCCGCTTCTTGTTCATCAGGCGTTGGTTCCGGCTCAGGTTCTACTTCCTTGACTTTTTCTATTTTGTTTTTAACAGGCTCAGCTTTTGGTGGTTCAACAGCAACAGGAACCACTTTCACTGGTTCAGGTTTCTCCTCTACTTTTGTTTTTACGGGGACCGGAACCGATTCCGGTTCACTTTCTTCCTCTTCGGACTCTTCCTTGCGTCCCTTGGCTTGTTGTTTCTTAGCAGCAGCTTTACCCTTAGCCGGAACGGGAACGGGAGGTTCTTCTTCATCTTCTTCGCTATCTTCGGGTTCCGATTCGGAGGAGGAAACCTTCTTGGAAGCCTTTTTGCCAGCTTTGCCCTTCTTCTTGGCTGCCTTCGAGCTTATCTTTGGAATATCCTCTTCTTCCTCATCGTCTTCGTCGGATGCGCCAAGTTTAATTTCCTTCTCTTCCCGATCGGACCAATCATCTTCCTTTCCTTTACCTAGGTATATTGTTAAAATTGTTTATTCCAAACCGTTTATTATTGTTAAAATACTCACCCTTCTTGCCCTTGGCAGCCGCTTTCTTCTTTTGGGCTGGTTTGGCAATCTTGGCCTCGTCTTCGTCGCTACCCTTTGGGATCTTTATTTCTTTACTATCATCATCGTCACTCCAATCATCGTTCTTTCCTCGAGTTCCCTTCTTTCCGCTCTTGCCCCCACCGGCTTTCTTTCCACCGGAAGTTGCCGGAACCGGAACCGCCGCACCCTTCTTACCCTTACCAATCGGTTCATCGTCCGAATCTGCCACGTTCACTTTCCCAGCAGCCTTGGCCGCAGCGCCTTTCTTCGACTTCGACTCGACTGGCTTTGCTGCTTCTGTGGACTCGTCATCGGACCAGTCCTGATTTTTCTTGTTCCCTTTCTTTTTCGGTGGCATCCTTCCAAAAGGTTATTATTAGAATATTTACCTAAAGTGTTAGTTTGCACACACAAATCACAATGAATATCGAGGCCACCAGAGAAACTGGATTTTACACGAAATTCACTGAGCTGAAGGGAAGGGAAAAATGACACGACGGCGACTCTGGCATGCGATTGCAATGTGGTGCAATGAGAATGAGAAAAACCAGAAAAACCGAAAAAAAACCCGTTCGCAAAAAAAGGCAACTCGTGCGCGCGTGACAGCTCGATGAAATCAAAACAAAAACATCAATGACGTTTTAAATGTCTTGCAAGGGATAGGAAAGTAGTCGTTTGTACTAAAAATTATTTGAAAAACGAAAACACATGCCGCATATTCATGTTCAAATGTTTTATCAAAAAATGAATACATTTATCTCGATTAATTTCTAACGATGATTCAAATGTACATTCCCCACATAACTACGTGAAAGTGATGAATTAATTTCTGAATTAAGGTTAACAATAATATTTAACCGTAGACTACAAAACCTCGAATGGGAATGAAGCATCCTATTAGGCTGCTTTGTTTCATTTTTGTTTAGCGGTACCTGCTTAAATTTGAATTTGAATGTATAAACACGTGCTATTTTTTGTCGGTTAGTGACGCTGTTTTGTGGTTTTATTTCGTAGTTCAGGAATTTTCCAGTAAACCCATTTGTGGCCACAGATGTAATGAAGTGATAAGCATAAAAATACTGTCAGTTGGATGGAATTTTCGTCGGTTTCTGTTGTTCTGAAGTGCTAGAAGTGAAACCGTCGGTGGATGTTGTTTTGTTCGCGCGTTTTAATTTCCCGGATGATTTTCAAACTATTCGCGGTAATCGATAAGATGACATGTGCTTCTAAACACGAGGCTGCAGTTAAGGAAATAAATCGATTTCGGAAGAGTCGTGTTTAAAATTCTGAAAAAACATATTAAAAAGAAAGTGATGAGAAAAGTTTTCCGGAGTGTTATTGTGCGCTTCCGGAAAGTCCAGTGTTCAGGAGTGCCCGATCGTTTCTCAATAGCCAATGGTAAGTGTTGTACAACTTGAAAGTTTTTTTTTACATTGACAGTCGATTTCGAAATTAGCCTAAAATTCAATTAGCAAAATTCACCCATGATATCATGAATTTTTACATTTTTTTCAGCCTAACAGTTTTATATTAAATTTAGTTAAGTTAATTTTAGTATTTACTAAACTAACTGATTGAAACATAAGCTACAGCAAAACAAATCCTTAATTGGATGTCTCTTTTTTAAGTATATTGATAATCGGCTAATAATAATTCCCACAAGATTTTACAGTGGATAAGATTCATTAGCTATTACGCGGAGAGCTCAAATTAGACTAAATAAATTTTCACGGTTGTTTATTAAAGAAAACTTCCGTTTACATAGAGGCGACCAGTCACCATCATTCTTCGTTTGTCGATTATTCCAACAAAGTAAAAAAAAACGAACACACTTAGGATCTCAGTGAAACTTCATGTTTCTTTGAAGAGATCTAAATTCTTCTTAAAACGAAAGCCTACATCTTTCAAGAATATAATGGCTAGCATCTTACTAATGCTAACATCACCAGCCCACAGAAAGCGTACTATGTATGCCGTGACCAAGATTCGATCTCAGGACCTCTGGCTTAACCGCTATCCTCTAGGCCACGGTCGGCGGCAAAGATTTTTTTCCGAAAGATCTGAGATAACTGTCGAAGCTTTCATTAGACCCCACATATTTATAAAATTCCTGGATAGATTTATTCTTCACAATTCCAAAACCCAATGAAACACTTAAATTGATGTTTCCTATCGAAGAGATTTTTTTTTATCGATGCGCGTTAATAAATTAAACAAACTGAATGAAAAAGCATTAGATTCGACATCTACCAAAAAAAAAAAAAAATAATAATAAATCGATGTATTACCCAATTAATCAATTTAAATACAACTTAGCTGTGAAAAATTATAGGAATTTCAAAAATAAAATGCTGTATTATATCGACTTTATTTAAAAAAATTGAGAAACTAAATAAATGAATTTAAAACATCAAAATTGGTTAACATTTTTCTTGTGAGTTAGTGGCATAATGAAAGACGTCGTTCAGATTGAACTCAAAAGAAACACTAAATCTATTTTAACTAGTCTAGAAATTTCTTAAAATATTGAGAAAAAGCTTTTTCTTAAAAGTATTCCTACGACTACTATGCTCGGATTACAGATTTCCTCAACACTCCTCCTAAACGGTAAGACCGATCATTAACGTTAACTTCTTCATCCGGATCCTCAGAAGCGGCTTCGATAGTAAGTCTGCAACTATTTCCTCAGACGGACAGTAAACTTCTTCTCCATCAAATCTTTCGTGAAATGAAACCTGGCAGAGATATGTTCTATACTCCGACACAGCTTCTCCATTGCCAACATCTTGAGACAACTTTGGTTGTCTTCCAGGATAACCAAATTCTCGAGTTCGTCGTTGAGTTCCTGCAGCAACAGTTTGAGCCACAGATAACGCAACAAATTCAGCTTCGGCAGTCGACAGGCTCACACATGACTGCTTGCAACATGCTCAGCTCACGTACCTCCATTCACATTGAATACGAATCCGGTGTTTGATTTACGGCCCTCTCTGTTCTCCGCCCAATCGGCGTCCTAGTATCCGACGATGCCAGGCACACCCTGCTTGCTCCCAAACGATAGTTCTCGGTTCCCTTCAGATATCGTACCACACGCTTCATCTCAGTGCAGTCTTCCTGTGCGCAGCAACTCGTTTTTCTACTCGAAATGGACACAGCAGTCGTAGTCGGAGTAATCGGAGTTGTCTTCCAAAAACTTACTTAAATTTCCCAGGATCCAAGAGAATCTTAGAAACTTTAGCGTCGGATTATCCACTTGATTTTACAACTTCCTGGATGTCACAGAGGTTTGTTCCAAGCCAAGAAAGAATCGGATGTCACCCAAATCGCTAATCTCGAACACCTTCCGAAGTTTAAGGACCAACCTCTTGATCATTAACGGATCCTCGCAGGCAATTTCCAGATCATTAGACTAGAACGTAGCACCAATGACCATTTTCGTGTTCCGATAAAAACATATGTTTGCCTTACACCGGCGATAGACGTTGCCCAACAACTCGTCATGAAGCTTCTGGCTCCAGGATCTGGCTGCTTGCTTCAGACCATACAAGCTTCGCTTCAGCTTGCCAACTTTGCCTTCACTGCTACTCCGCATAAAAATCTCCTCCTCAAGATCACCAATGAGAAATGTGGTCTTGACGCCATAATGCTCTACAGCCATGCCTTTCTTCGCTGCAACTGCTATCAATGTTCAGAATGTGGTTTGCTGAACGACCGGAGCAAACACTTCTTCTTAGTCAGTTCCATACTGCTGACTAAATCCTTGGGCAACCAGGCGTGCTTTGTACCGCAGCACTTTACCAGTGGGCATGGTTGTCCATTTCTCCTTGAAAAATGCCTGCTTCCAGAATCTTGCATGTGGTGATGCCATCGGTTCCACTGCTTCCCCGTCGTCATCGGATGCCTTCGTCTCACACGGTTCGTCGGAATATGCCTGTGTAAGTTTTGAAACGGGTAAACCCTTACATTTGACAGAATAATCAATGTACTTGCCGGACAGTCTGTGCTCCTGATCGGTGCGCCTCAACACCTGTGACCGAGATGGATTTGAGAATTTTTGAATAGGAAGCACGGTATCATCGGCACTGGTAGAAGGAATTGGTTCAGCATTATCGGAATCTTCAAAAATTTCTATTGATGTATCCTGTCATCAGAATTTTCGTCATAAACCTCAGCATCGCTTGCAGCGTTGATTCCTAAAGGAACAGTCGTTTCCTTAAGGGGGGGGGGGGGGGGGGGGGTAGGGTCTAACGGGTATAAAAAAACACCATTTTCACGATTTTTTTCTAGAGCTATCGTTCAAACAAATGTATTCAAATTTTTTGCATTATACAAAGCATTGTTAAAAGAACATTTAGTAATTTTTTCGTAGAAAAATATTGAAAAATGAGCCGGTGACGGAGCACTTTCGAGGATGCCTTTTAGAAAACAGGATTTGCGGTGGACACTTTATCTCACTGTATATTTTCAATAGATGTTTTTCTGGACCCCAACGTTTTTATTTTACTTAAAAATATTTTTATGAAATTTTTGTGGCTGTTTGAAGTAAAAACTACGATTTTTCACTTAAAAATCCGCCATTTTTCACCTGTAAAATCTCCCCAAAGTAAAAAATTAAAAAAAGAAAAACGTTGGGGTCTGGTATTTTATATGTAGAAAATATGTTCCAAATTTGAAAAGAATCGGATAAGTAGTTTTCAAACGACGATGTCCACGGACTTTAAAAATGTGCTTTCGAGAAAAACGCGTTTGAAGTTTCTGCTCTTGCTTTCTTGCAGTATTAGATAGGAGGAGATAAAGGCCTATAACTTCTACAGTTTTGCTTCAATTGACTTGAAAATTTGACACAACATTCTTGAAATGTTTTACAATAAGAAAATAAAAAAATAAAAAAATCGATTTTTTGAAAGTATTAGACCCTATCTCCTCCTTAATGAGACCACCGAACGTACTTGCACCATCGCCTTCGTTCCAAACACTCGAACGTTGGAGAGGTCTATTTTTTACCACTCCACGCTTTCTCGGGTGTCATCGCATGACCACGTGTGGGGGACCTGTTTATCAGATAAACCGCAGCAGCAACAGCCTCAGCTCAGAACGATTTCGGTAATTTCGTGTCTAAAATCATACACCGGGTTCGCTCGACTATCGTTCGGTTGGCGCAATCAGCTTTCCATCCGCGTTAAAAATCTTGCAAACACAGTAATCGAATTCAACCTTGTAGCCTTTCTTGACGATTTGAACCACCGACAGCAGATTGGTAGAAATATCTGGAATCAGCTGCACGTTGTTTACCACGATACCTTGGGAATCCTTTTGACAAACCGGATACAAGGTACTCGATCCACAACCTTTGATGTACATTGTCTCCTTATTGGCCGCAACCACCATACCACCAGACGATCAAACATCTTTCAGCAACGCAAGATTTTTCGTCATGTGACGTGTGGCTCCCGAATCCAGGTACCAATCGTTCGCCCCTAATGCTCGGATGGTGGATAGAACCGTACAAAATGCATCCGCTCTTTTACCCTGATGATTTTCGGGACAGAACTTTGCAACGTGTCCATACTAATTGCATTTTCGGCCTCTAGGACCCTTTTGCTGCGAAAAATTTTGCTTCTATTTGATGTTGCTTTGGTGACCACAACGTGTGTCGTCGTTTTTTCACTCAGAAATTGAAAATCCAATTTCGTTTAATTCGGCATGTTGGAATCATACGATTCGCGTAACTTTCGATGTTCCCACAAGATTCCAGGTCGGTTCTGATTAGCTTTTAAAGCAGGCCAACTTCTCGCGTGAGTTCACCTTCCTCGAACGCGTTGTTCAGCTTCGTCCAAGCTTCCCGAGCTGTGGTTGTGTCTCGAACATGGTAATAGTATTCCGGCTCCGAAAACAATATGATCTTGCCACGTGCCTTCCGGTCCTTAACGGGATCATCATTTTCCTGTGCTCCGTCTGGTTTTTTTCCTGGTTCGACTGCATCCCAAAGTTCTTCCACATCCAGATACGTTTTTACGGCGAACTTCCAGGTACTCCAATTTTCCCTACCGACAAGCATTTCGATTCCGGAATTTGGATTCGACATCTTTCAGACTGGGTCCCAAAACCTCTTGTGAGTTAGTGGCGTAATGAAAGGCGTCTGTTCAGATTGAACTCAAAAGTAACACTAAATTCATTTTAACTAGTCTAGTTTTTTTTCCGGGATTTTTTAACTAGTCAAGAAATTCCTTAAAAGTATTCCTACGACTACTATGATCGGAACAGTTTTCTTCAACAATTTGCGACAAGGAGAACGCCTACAAACTACAGGTCATCCCCTAACATCCCCGAAACAGCAATTTTGCAAACAGCTAAAAGTACATATTCAATTTGAATTTGTTACTGATACTTTAATAGACAAAATTAATTGTGAATTTCTAGAAAAGGTCTACTATGTCGCTGTATAAAATCCCTTAAAAAAATCATTTTTCTGTTTTTTTCACCGAGTTTATTCGTTATGTTAATATTGAGCTTATATCAGTGCTTATATATTTCTTTAGATCTTTACGCCGATGTGTTCAACTTTTATGATTTCCAAAACTTGCAGAAAAAACATCAAAACGAAGCTAAATATAAAGAGAAGAGAGATTATAAACCTTATCAAAAATTTAAAATTTTGAAAGTGTATACAATATTTCGACATTCATATTTTTTAATCGGAATAAATTTTAAGTAAAACGTTTTTAGTAATAATGCAGGCAAACACATCTTCCTCGTTTGCAGAGCCTCCGGTATTGATTCTGCTTGCGAACTCTTCTGAATCGGCAGATAATGATGATACACTGTCCAATCTTTCTTCGCTGATAGAGCTTTTATGACAGCCCTATAAAAGCTGTTGTATTCAACCGAACCATCTACCCAACAACCCACAGCTATCGCTAGTCATCAGAAGTGTGGGTGGTCTTCCCGGTTCACGTGATGGACACTCGGCTGCTTTTGCGGTGGGCACGATCTCGCAGTCTGTGGGCATGGCCTCTGCTCTCCTGCTTTTTTTTTTCTATATTTGGCGCAATTGTCTGTTGTGTGTTATTGTGATTGTCATTAAAGCCGAACTGGATTCAGATAACAGCAGCGCCGAATAAACACATTTACATTCCCTGGGGAAGAGAGCAATTGACAATGGCTGACGGCGTGGACGTCAGGGTTTCCCAGCAAAACATTCTAGATTGACAACGAAATGAAAATTGACTAACTGATCACGAAAACGATAAATATGACTCAAACATTCAGTCAGCGAAACTTTTTTTTGTAGAGAAATGAATCCAACTTAGATGAAATTTCAGGGACTAGATATGGGAAAATTGATGTTGAAAAACATGCGAAAAAAATTCGCCTTGTCTCCCGGTGAGACTTGAACCCACATCTTGCGCCTCTCCGGGGCCCATGTATTAACATTCTACTACAGGAGACCAACCTGGCGTATGAATATTATACTGGTTGAGTGTCGATGTCTATCGGAATGAAGGGAATAGTTCTCCCATGTGATCATAATCATTTTTCTTGGTCTATATCTATTCCCATCTTTTCATCTTACGGTAGTTGGACTCAAATTTGGATATTTTAGGCACGGCAAGATTTGCATTGCCTTCTCATATACTGCACGGGTTGTCAGTTATGATGAGAAATGATGCGTTTGCCGTATTTGGATATCCAACCAAATTCGGTGTTTGGCACCGCCTTATTTTCTATTTTTAAACTGTGACCCAAAGATGGGTCTTGACTCAAACATTCAGTCAGCGAAACTTTTTTTTTGTAGAGAAATGAATCCAACTTAGATGAAATTTCAGGGACTAGATATGGGAAAATTGATGTTGAAAAACATGCGAAAAAAATTTTCGCCTTGTCTCCCGGTGATTATGATCACATGGGAGAACTATTCCCTTCATTCCGATAGACATCGACACTCAACCAATATAATATTCATACGCCAGGTTGGTCTCCTGTAGTAGAATGTTAATACATGGGCCCCGGAGAGGCGCAAGATGTGGGTTCAAGTCTCACCGGGAGACAAGGCGAATTTTTTTCGCATGTTTTTCAACATCAATTTTCCCATATCTAGTCCCTGAAATTTCATCTAAGTTGGATTCATTTCTCTACAAAAAAAGTTTCGCTGACTGAATGTTTGAGTCAAGACCCATCTTTGGGTCACAGTTTTAAAAAAAGATAAATATGACATCTTACGTTAATCAGAGATCTAAATAAAAGCAAAGATTTTTCGTGAATTGGCAGTTTTGAAAATTAGTATAAATTCTCAATTTTGTGGGTGCATCCTCAGTTGAGATATTTGAGAAACGCCAGAACCCCGCGATAGTGAATAAATGCTGCTAACCATCATTATTGTCGTTGGTTTGGTACAGTTTTTCCAGTTTAAAATGCAATAATTGGGCTCGCAAATAATGGATTTATGGCTACGAAATGATAATGGCAAAAGATTCAGGAATTGCGTCGTTTTGCAATACGGGGGTTTCATTCGCAGACGACGGAGATGATAACTTTTTTTTTATTTGCTCAAACATCTCCCTCTAAAACACATCAATCAATTAATGTTCGCGCAAGATTTGAGCAAGGGATTAAATTGTCAAACTAAGGAATTTTGTGTTTTTTACTATTTATGAGGCAATGACTCGGTGATAATAGATCGTTATTCAGATGAACAATTTCAACAGAGTGAATTTAAGCCTACATCTAACTAGATAGAAAAAGCGCATTAAAACTTTAGAAATTTAAATGTCTGGTTGAAGCGTTTTACTAAACGCTTCTGGTGCAAATTTGATTTTTTCCATTTTAGATTTTTTGGTATTCCTGAAACTTCCTGAAAATTATTGGCTTCAAGTAATTCGCTAAAGTGCTTCCTAATCACACATCTGGCCATCCTATCTTTGAGCAGTAGGTATCTCCAAGCTGAGCGCAAGAATCAATCGAAACCTACCTGCCTGTTGTTACCTTGAAGTGGTTGTAAACTTATAAACTGTACCTTGAACTCATCTGCCAAAATCGAGTGCGTGTGCAGTACCTACTGAGTAATCTCACTCTGCAGACGTTTGATGACAATGAATGTGCGGGAGAGATAAAGATCTCAAGGACAATCTTTCCACAGCTGATAATTTTCGTTTTTTTTTTGTTTGTCTGAAATGGGAAAAATGACTGTCATCGTGACTGCATTACGACTTTGCGACGTTTTTCTATCTGTGGCGACCGTCAAAAATTCATTTAACGTGTTGAAAAATTGTTGCATGCCAAAAATCGACTTTCTAGGACTTACCCGTTTTTCGAAAAACCGGCCGTTTTTGAAGTCCCAGGAAGTAATTTTTTTTTCGGGATAACACCATATTTAGACGTTTCACGCATTTTTAAGTCTTCTTTACGTGATTTACCCAATCACCAACCGAAGGAAGTTTTGGAAGTTCAAACCGCATGGAGGAAATTTTCAAGATGATCCTGCATAAAAATCGACAGATGGCGGAGCAGAATCAACGTTTGATGGTAATCATGGAGCGTTTCACCAATCAAGCAGTCTCCCATCAGCCAGCAAACAATTCGGAACTGGTCATCGAGTCCCTTTCATCGAACATCCGGGAATTCTGCTACGATCCGGACAGTGTTCAGACGTTTGACCTCTGATATCAAAAATACGAAGACTTCCTCCAGGATGGTTCCAAACTCGATGATACGGCCAAGGTTCGGTTATTGCTCCGAACGTTACCGTCCACGATAGGTATCTCAATTTCATTCTACCCAAACATCCGAGGGAATTCAGCTTTGTTGAGACAGTTGAAAAACTCAAAAAACTCAACAGTTCAGTAAAAGGTACGACTGCTTCCAAGACGTGAAGCAGCCGGACGAGGACTACGTATCCTATGCTGGCACGGTCAACAAACGATGCGAAGATTTTAAGCTTGTCAAGATCACACCGGACCAGTTCAAATCTCTTATCTTTTTCCGAGGCCTCTAATCTTCCTAGGATGCCGACGTCCGTACACGCCTGCTGTTCAAGCTGGAAACGGATGAAGCGGATTGCAAACTGGAAACACTTATCACCGAGTCAACCCCCGAAGAAAGGCAACCAATCAAACCCAAGGCACCATGCTGGCTGTGCGGTGCTATGCACTATGTCCGTGGCAGCACCTTCACCAAATATATCTGCAAGTCCTGTTGGTCACAAAGAGGGATACTGCGATTGTCTTCCGGTGAAGAAACTTAAAAAACCAAAACCGGTCCAAGGGAATGTTGCTATCAACTACATCAGCAGCGAGCTTCGAAGAAAATTCATCGAGGTCACTATCAGCGGCGTGGTAATCAGACTACAATTTGACACAGCGTCTGATATCACCGTGGTCTCGAAACAAGTTTGGAAGAAGCTAGGATCTCCACCACTGCAACCGAGTTTCAAACAGACCAAGGCAGCATCTGGCAAACCCCTCCAGTTCATTGGCAAAGTTTAACGCGACGTTACTGTGGGAGACCGAACAAAGTGTGCAACTTTTAACGTTACCAATCAACCAAATCTCAAACTTTTTGGTGTTGATTGGATCGAACAATTCGGTCTATGGTCACTTCGAGTCTCTTCAATCTGCCACAAAATGGAATCAAACCAACTGGTAACCATGCAGCAGTATAAACTATCATCCCCAAAACCATCTTCACGGCGTTCAAGACTGGTAATGCAGTTTATGCTAACGTTTCCTAACGGGTTCGAACTCAACAAGTAGACGAACCCAAATCTTCAACCGTTTCTGAACGGGTTAGACCGCGGCGTACCATCCGGATGCCTTCCCGTCTGGAACCATACATCGTGATCTGAAATTAGAAAGAAATGTTAGCAACACAGAGTGCATTTATCCTAATCGCAGCAACTCAGAAACTTATGTCAAAGAATATATAAGATGGAAACATTGTAATAATGATTCATTCCTTGTGTGGCTATCATTCGAATAAGTATTAACTCAAGAGTTAACAGATCTACTCGATTTGCTTCCCTGCACCAGGTAAGCCATGTAACCACGGGCTAACCTACTGCTCAGTGGAGCAAGAACCCCCCTCTAGCCTCAGGGTCGGCACTCGTAAAAGGAATCGCGGAATCAAGGAAACACTTTAGATCGGTCAAGAGAACTCCCACTTTATTTTCCCGAAAACGTAAAGCACTAACGTGACACTGGGCGAATAGCTTTTTGGTCGTTCACTTCCCCGATATGAGGGTTTTTCCCCAAGGAATTAAAACGGTCCTACCTCGTGTTGCGGTGGTGACAATGGTGCCGTGACGGTGTTGTGGGTTGGCTTCGGTTCGATTACCTTCTCGCGTCTTCCCGACGGCTGGTGACAGGGATCCAAGGATCTCTTGGTGGGTTGTAGCGACGACGGACGAAGCACGCTGGGTATCGGCTGGTAGTTCACGACCCTCGCAGTTTAGGTGAAGCGGATTGGCGGTTCCCTGGATGGCGACCTCAAGGGTAGACCTTCGGTGGATCGACCGGTGGAGCTGATGTTGTTCAGCCAAAAATTACAGGGTCCTAAGGCACATGATGGGAAACGGAAATGTATCAGTCGGACGCCGGGTACGGGGTTCAAAATGGCGGTTACCTGGTTCAAAGTGTGTCCCAGATAACTTGCTGGGTTGCCTACTGGCTTTGTGTGGTTGTACGGTTTGGTGAAGTCGACGTCTTGAGCTTATGGATCCAAATGAGCCTGTTCCTTCGCTAGGCTATTGACCTCGTACTCCGGTCATAGACATTTCAGGTCCGTCCAGTAATTCCTCCCATCATGTCCTGTTACGCTTCGATGCGTTAGCGTTACCGTTACCATAACGCGTCCTTCAGCTCCACCTGGTGTCGACTAGCGCTCTGTTGACCTGATCCCGCTGCCTCTACGCGTTCGGTATCTTGGTGTTGCGAGCGGTTCGAGAAAAAACGCTGATTTTTGACAGCAGTTTGTACAGCTTCAAAAAATTCAGTTTTCTCTTGTATGTTGTCTCGCGCCCGAACAACTTGTTTTAATGTAGGCTAAGTGCATGCGCTTCAACTTGTTAACCTCGTTTGAAATCTATTATTAAAGCTAGATTATGCTGAAGATAAACTGTAATCCGATCGCGGTCAGACTTCGTAGGTTCTGGTACTGCTTGAGCAACCCGTACTTTCAACAGGAATCCTACCGTACTGATAGCTAGCACTAAGCACACCTAGATTAAACACTCGTGTTTTTAGAAATGAGAATATCCACCCGGTCCGTTCGGCTGACGTGAAGAAGAGACCGAGCGAGACCGCCAATCCTCTGACAGTTCAGGAGAAACGTCAGTTGATCCGCCCGCCACTGAACTGCATTTCACAGCGGCGCGTCGAAAGCGACGCTTGCAGTGTTGCCGATGTCAACATCCTCCCCCTCGTGACGCTGGCCGGTGACTGCCTTTGGATCCGTGTCACCCATAAGCTCAACATCCAACACTGCCAGTCTACTGACCGATTGCCTTGACAACCCTCTATTTGTTTGCACTACTGCATGGCGAACTCTCCCGTCTACCCCGGGGAATACTTCCAGAACCCTACCTCGCACCCACCCATTTCTCTTAGCTTCGTTCACAATTACAACCAAGTTCCACACGCCGATCTCCTGAACTTCGTTGAACCACTTCGTGCGACGAGTCAAAGTGGGTAGATATTCCCGGACCCAACGACGCCAAAACATGTCCAGCTGGCACTCTATCTGGTTCCAGATGCTCTTCAGGGCTACAGCTCCATCCACAAACTGCTTGCTCGGTTGCTTTACGCCGTTCGAACTGCCTAGCAAAAAGTGGTTGGGCTTCAGGGATTCAGCTTCCTCGCTATCCAATGGTAAATATGTCAGAGGTCGGGAGTTGACGACTCCTTCAGCTTCTACCACAAATGTATTGAGGCCTTCGTCGTCGAGCTTCCGTCCCGCGCACAAGCTTTTTTCCATGGCCGTTTTCACTGAGCGTACCATACGCTCCCAGCTCCCACCCATGTGAGGCGTTCCTGGAGGTATGAAGACCCACTTGGTGTGAGTGTTGGTGAAGGTTGCTGCTAAGTCGTCCTGAAACTGGCCGATTTGTTGTTCGAGAATGTTGCCGGCTCCACGGAAGTTGGTTCCGTTATCCGAATGGATTTCCAGTGGTGCCCCTCGTCGAACAATAAAGCGCCGAATGCTCATAATGCAGGATTCTGTTGTGAGGCTGTGGACTACTTCGACGTGAACTGCTCTTATGGTTAAGCAGGTAAATAGAGCCACCCAGCGTTTAACCGAACTTCTGCCTCTCTTGACCAGGATTCGACCAAACAGGTCTAAACCGACGTAGCTGAATGGACGTTCGAACGATGCTAGCCGTGCTGCGGGCAGAGGACCCATCCTAGGTACCTGTGGTTTGCACCTGTATACCTTGCAATGTTGACACTGGCGGATTATTTTCTTGACCGTTGCTCTAATCTTCGAAATGTGGAAGGACTGGCGAAGTTCGTTCACCACAGTTTCAAAGTTGGCATGCAGGAACTTTCGATGATAGAAGTCGATGATCAGCTCAGTAATTCTGTGGGTCGGAGGAAGAATGACAGGATACCTCACTGTCATAGCGACGTTTTTTGCTGCTCCAACTCGGCTATCCACTCTGAGGACAAAGTTTTCGTCGAAGTATGGTGATATGTGGTGTAGTTCGCTATGCTTTGGGAGACGATCCTGACCGTTCGAGTTCTGGTGAAGATTTCGTCGAAGGATAGATGCCTCCACCGGGTACGATTGTTGCTGCGCTATCCAGAACATTGTGGTTTCAGCTGCTAACAACTCCTCCTGGCTCAGGTAACTGCTTTCTGCTTCGACGGGATACATCTTAAGTCGACGATTTACGTAACGATGTACATATGCCACAGTTCGCAGCATTCGCTCCCACTTGCTGAATCTACTGGTGTCGACGATCGCTACTGGAGCTACAAACCCAGAATGGAGACAGGATACTTGGCGAGACGTCTTCAACTCCTCCTCGGTGCTAGTCGGCTTCCTCGGTTGTGGCCATTCGTCCTCGCCTTCTTGAAGGAAATCCGGACCACGAAACCAAGCGTTTTCTGCAGTCAAAGGCGGGCCTTGTCCCCATTTGGTGGCGAGGTCGGCGACGTTCTGTTTTGATGGGACCCATCGCCACTCTGCGATGTTGGTGTTTGAAAGGATTTCCCCTACTCTGCAGGCTACGAACTGGGTGTATCTCCGATGATCGGACCGTATCCAGGCCAGCACAGTGCTTGAGTCGGACCAGAGAACACATCGCTTTATTTCGAATGTATGGCCTTCTTCGTTGAATTTTCTAAGACGGGTTCCCATTACAGCCGCTTGAAGTTCCAGACGTGGGATGGACCAATGCTTCAAAGGTGCGACCTTCGTTTTTGCTGCAACCAGTGCACACGCGTACCCCCCGGTTATCTTTGGAACACGGAAGTATCCCACAGCAGCGCAGGCGTCCTCGCTAGCATCCACGAGTGGAGTTGTAGATCATCGTAGTCAACACTGTCGAAGTAACATCGTGGAATCTGCAAGCTATCGATAAGTGGAAAACCTTCGATCCAGCGTAGCCATTTCTCGTGTTCTTCGTCTCCCACGACTTCGTCCCATTGCGTACCAGCGCGCCAAATATCCTGGAGTAAGACCTTTCCATGCAACACAAATGCGGCGAGCAACCCTAAGGGGTCAAAAAACGTCATAAGACAGCGAAGTGCCTCGCGCTTCGTAGGTTTACGTTTAGACGACACTATCTCCTGCAGTTCCGGGGCCAAAGCGGTAGAATAGCCCAAGACGTCGTCATGCGGCAGCCAGTGCATTCCAAGCACTCTTTCGGCAGTCAAAGTTGTCTCCAGCTTCAGGGATTTGGGTTCGGGAGAAACGTTTCCACCAAGGGCTGTCACAACTTTCTCACTGTTTGATCTCCAGTCCCGTATATTGAAACCACCTGCTGCGTGTATCGATTTGATCTCTGTCGCTATCTTGATTGCCTCGGCTACGGTGCTGAAACTTTCGGCGTAGTCATCAACATAATGTCCGCTTATAATTCCTTCAACCGCGCGAGGGCTTGTCTGTTTGAATTCCTGGGCGTTCCTGTTTTCACGTACTGGGCTGACGCTGGTGAACACGCTGAACCGAACGTAGCGACGTCCATTACGTAGGTTTCAGGTTTACTGCTTCCATCCGGCCTCCAAAGAAACCGCTGCGCTTGTCTGTCACGCTCGTTGATACGGATCTGGTGAAACATTTCAGCAATGTCTCCGGTAACTGCAAACTCGTACTGTCGGAACCGGAAAAGTACCCAAGGAAGAGGGGCTAACTCGTCTGGACCTTTGAGCAGCATAGTGTTGAGTGAGATGCCGTCGACTGTCGCTGATGCATCCTAAATCATCCGCACTTTCCCGGGCTTCTTCGGATTCACCACAACGCCTAGTGGTAAGTACCAGACACGTCTTGGATCGGAGTTCATTTTCTCATCTTCGGTTATTCGATGTGCATACCCTTTGGCTTGGTAGCTCTCCATTTGCTTTGTCAAATTGATATCGACAATCTTGATATCGACAATCTTGGACTCCTGCTCTGTACGCATCATATCGCCGGTCCGTTGGAGGCACAAAACCTGTGGTGTTCCTTGTATTCCTAGCTCTTCAACGAGCGAGTCTTCGACCATAGTGAGTGACGACCCCTCATCAACAAAGGCAAAGGTCTCCACTGACTTGCCGTTCCCATGAACCGTAATTGGAAGAATTCGGAACAAGAAAGTAAGTTCCGGACTATGGTGGGCATAGTTGTTTCCATGGGTTGGTGTATGAGAAGTAGATGGCTGTGAGATTGGCACTACGGTATTAGTAGAATTCCTCGTCGTTGGCTTGTTCTGATGTCCGCTTCCTGAACCAGGTTCCCGTGGATTTGATGTCGAGTTTTTTGAACGTCCGGAATGTAGGAGCTGATGGTGGCGATGTGTACAACCGTTGACTCCACACCTACCGCTGATACGACAGGACCGCTTCCCATGGAAGTTCAGGCAATTGCGGCACGCTCCATATCGCTGCACAAGGTTCCACCGCTCGTCGACACTGATTGCTGAAAACCTGCTACAATCTTTCAGTGAATGTTGATTTCGAAAACAGGCTGGACAAAGCTTCTCGTTAGGCACCTGGTTCCGTTCCTCACACTCCGAATGCACATTCAAGGATCCACGCTTCGGTTTCAGCTTGTCCTCCCTTTTCACTGCTCCGTTGTAAACGGAGACACGGCTTGCAGACTTCGCCACTTTCGTCACAAACGTTGAAAACAGTTTCAGATCCACTCTTTCTTCGAACTCACTAAACTCCACCCACTTGAACTGATAATCTGGAGGCAGTCGGTTCACTAGCTCGTTCAGCAGACTCGGATTTGACAGATGGTCTTGTTGATTAGCAGCATCCAAATGACCACAAAGGCTTTGTACTGCAATCCCGAAATCTATGAAAGTCGCAAGCTTATCCGCTTTCGGTGCGGGGACGGAACGAACTTTATCCAGTAGGGCATTGATAAGAAGCTCTGGACGCCCATAAAGAAAACGTAGGGTTTGCATAATGAAAGGAACCGATTCTGGGGTGTGAAGTCGGCTACGGACTGATTCTAAGGCATGACCTTTCAGGCAGCGTTGAAGTCTACCAAGATTCTCAACCGGACTATAGCCGCAAGCTAGCGTAGAGTTTGTAAAGCTGCTCACAAAAACTGGCCAATCGTTGGCTTACCGTCAAAGGTTGGGAGGTCCCTTGGGAAAACTTGACGGGCTAGTAGTTGAGAGGGGGTTGGTTGGAAAGTATTCAGAAAATGGGTAAAATCCGGAAATTCATTCGGGCCTAAGCCAAGTTGTTTTATAAGGGGTGCGAGGTGGTCTATGTTATGATTTCTATCATGGCTCGAATCATTGGCAGAATAATTATTTGCATTATGATTATTATCATTTCGATAATCATAAGTATTATTGGTATTGAAGGCAGTATGGTTTGAGTTATGTTCATTGGTGGTTTTATGGGCAGTATGGTTGTGATTATGGGCAATATTGAGCGGCATGTATTGTTCGAAAGAAGAATAAAATGGTTCGGCCTTACCTTGAGCTTGATGGAGGGGGGGAGGAGTGGTTACCGGTGGCTGTGTTGATGCGAGCCGTTGCTGGTTGGAAGCCCTTGAAGATGGCACCGGTTGACCCGACGTTGAAGGCTGGACCACCGACGGTATCATCGTCGATCGCTCCGGCCACTGCTGGTAGGGCGGTTGACCCGCTTTCGATGAACGCTGCTCCTCCAATATTTGCTTGCCCCTCGGACCGACCTGCTGCCGTTGAGCCATCGCCGGAATAGGCTGCGCTCAATTTGGGTTGGGTACCGTTGGTTTCGATGAAGGCCTAAGGAATGCCGGTTCGACATTCCTATTCGATGTCTCCTGATTCGGCGCACTGAGCACCGAGCGTGAAGTAATTTCCGGTACTGGTAGACAATAACCAGAACTGGTCGGAGGTGCCAACGCTGGAGCTGATGGTCCCGACTGGTATAGTTGGACCTCTGATTTATCCTTCGCTGTACTGGTGGAATCCTGGACCGTACGATCAATAACCGGCGACCCATAAACCGCGTTACGATCTAGCGGCCCTGCTTTCGGATCTTGCACGTGAAAGACGTTCTTTCGCAGTAATAACGATTCCCATTGATGCATTCCTACCACGGAAAGGGAATCCCAATTCGGCCAGTTCATTCTGGAAGGACCCAGATCCGGATGCTGGACCATACTGCGCCGCTTTGGAAAGGCACCGGTAATCCGCTGGGGGGTCGGTGGCAATTCTCGATGGTTGGATTCGGTTTGAATCGCGCTGCTATTCGTTGCCTGCTGCTGATTCACTTCGTTGATGGTGGGCGATGATTGTACCCAATCTTGAGTTCTATAAGACTGCTCGATTGTAGTGTTCAAAATCGATCGATCACCTTCTTCTTCTTCTTCGCTGGAAGAATCCTCCGCCTGCATAACGGAGAATCTCTCCGAGACATGCTGTTTCTCGGCCTCTATTTCTTCCAACGTGGCTCTCAATGCCACCTCCCTCGCTTTGCGATCCAATGCGCGCTTTTCATCAAGCTGCTGCAGCTGAAGATCACGTTTGCGAGCCCGGGAGCTTTTCTCGGATGTAGTTGATTTAGCACGAATTGTTGGCTGGCTGGGTACTGGTGAGCATAGTCGGCAAGACCATGGTCGATTTTCCACCGACGGAGTAACTCCCGCACACGATTGATGCCACCAGCGCTTGCAGCGATCACACTGGTCGAGATCGCAAATGGAATCAGGCTCCGAGCACGCATAGCAGTTGTACCCCTTTCGGCGTTGGTTCGGTGTAGCAACGGGATTACTTCCGGAAGAAGGTTTCATCTTGGTCGTGTTGAATTTTTTGAAGTTTGTTGCGAGCGGTTCGAGAAAAAACGCTGATTTTTGACAGCAGTTTGTACAGCTTCAAAAAATTCAGTTTTCTCTTGGATGTTGTCTCGCGCCCGAACAATTTGTTTTAATGTAGGCTAAGTGCATGCGCTTCAACTTGTTAACCTCGTTTGAAATCTATTATTAAAGCTAGATTATGCTGAAGATAAACTGTAATCCGATCGCGGTCAGACTTCGTAGGTTCTGGTACTGCTTGAGCAACCCGTACTTTCAACAGGAATCCTACCGTACTGATAGCTAGCACTAAGCACACCTAGATTAAACACTCGTGTTTTTAGAAATGAGAATATCCACCCGGTCCGTTCGGCTGACGTGAAGAAGAGACCGAGCGAGACCGCCAATCCTCTGACAGTTCAGGAGAAACGTCAGTTGATCCGCCCGCCACTGAACTGCATTTCACAGCGGCGCGTCGAAAGCGACGCTTGCGGTGTTTCCGATGTCAACACTTGGATTGGTCATTCTCCGTTCCTCCCCAAAGCACCTCCTTGAATCTTGATGGTGTTTTTCGCAATTTAAACTATGATTCTCACTACACTTAACGGTAAACTAACGCACTGGTTACAGCCATGAGACGCCGAACCGCCATTTTGTCTCCACTGAAGTTTGGAACACTAATGCCTGACTCTTACTGTCACAACCTGCGGAGTAAAGCACCTTACGTTGCATATATCTTGTTTCTTGCCGTAGGATGTGTTGAGGGTTTAAATTAATCATAGCAATCGGTCACACAAATCATAAATCTGTAAGGAAGAATTAGTGCAGTTCAAAAAGCTTATAGCGTGTACGTAAAATTAAAATATAAAACTAAGGCTGGAACAAATATCAATTTCTTCTTTTGTCAACCACCCCCCCCCCCCCCTTCGAAATTTCCAAAATCCCGAAGGGGGAAATAAATAAAGTTGGAAGTAATTTATGTAAATTCCAATAAAAAAATCCAATATCTGAAAGATTACAAGACCAAAAAACAAATTTAAGAAGATGGGAATTATTACACCTTTTGTTTTCTTGGTTTCGTTGAATTATTCGATAAAAATTACTTGATTTATAGGTTTTATGCAACAATATAGTATGCAATTTTGTTGCATACAAGCTTTAGTGCAATTTATTCCAATTTATTTGTTTTTCGTGTTATTTTTTATTGCCCCCCCCCCCCCACCCCCCGCGATGTTCCAACTCTGAGTGACAAAAGAAGGATTTGAAATTTGTTCCGGCCTGATTTCCATTAAAGTTAATTCATTTGTAAACTGATTTAAAATGTAGACAGCCAGTGCCAGAAACTCTAAACAGTATTTGTATAACTACGAAAACAAACCTGCAGGAAATTAATAGAGCTACTAATAAAAATAAAGAGAAGTGCATATTGTGGGTCAGGTCAGGATCAGGAAATTTTGAAGTTCTAATACCCAGCTATTTCCTGTTGCTGAAATTTTGCAAAATCCAGTTTTTTGGAAAAAAACACTTGAGTCACCTAAATCACAGATGGACAGTTGTACAAGCTAAGCGCGTATGTAAAGCTCCAGCGACGGGTTTGAATCAGTTTTATGTTTTTTGGTAGAGCCATCAGATGCCTTCAAGGACACCTGGGAGAACTGTCGACAAGAAGGTGCAATGTAAGTAAACAAAACAAAATAACAAAAATATAGAATCTTAATTCAACGTTTGGGCTTCCTTTATCTCGTGACAAAAATTTCATAAAATGTCAACATATTACCACAATGATGAAATAATTCTAAATTCGGTTATCGCCATTAATTTAACATGATTGTTTAAATTTTGACTTGGTATCGCTTCCTACCGAAGTGTTCAAAAAACAAGGTGACAAGAGGAATTCCGGGAAACTGATTGAGAATAATCTCTCCATAGCGAGATAGACAGTAGTCTTTTAAAGATATCACAATATCAGTGATGTTTTTGACGACATTTTTTCGATCCCATGCCAAAAAGTGGTGATTGATAAGAAATGAAATTTTAAAAACTCATGATTAATTTAATTTTTCAATAAAACAATTATTGTAGCGCTATCACTATTTACTAAGCTTGCCACGTTCTGTTGCTTCACAATAAGAAGATTATAAAACAATAACCATTCCAGTTAAGATCCCTTCCACCTACTCAGCTTTCTACAGTCTGGCGGCATATTTGGTCTTCCAATAATGACCGTGTTTGCTCAAACAAACCCTTAGCAAGTTCAAGTGCACAATCGTAGCAACCGTTGCAACGCTATAAAAAATTACTTTCAAGAAGCAGCAACACGAGATCGCAGTTAATCGGTAAATAGCAGGCGGTGAAATGTTCCCCGTCAAAAGACCGCGACATGCAGCGTAAGGAAAAAAGAAAATCATGAAGACCCTTAGGACACATTCACGGTATTTTTCTTCTTACAGGATTATTCACATTTATAATACCTAATTCAATGTTCATAAGAGAATCATTTTGTAGGCAGTGCCAGTGTGGTAAATTTTACGCTCGGTATTTTACGCTAGGTATCTCAAAAATATGCTTATCATCGGGTAGTTGCAAAAAATGGCGGCTCATGAATTCAAGATTCGAGAATCCCAGACGTTAGTTTTGGAAACGTGATATTTATTAGCAATTCCATTGTGATACAAAATAGACAATCAAATTGCGCACTCGCAGAAGAGGGTGTGATTACTTTATGTGCGATACGACGGCAAACAGCTCTTATCAAATCTGCCGACCTGTTTGGTCTTTGGTGCAACTCAGCCGCACATTCCCCACTCGTGAGTTGAATGAAATTGACAGCTTCTATGAAAAGCGTTGCGCAAAGTTCAAGTTTCGGGCTCAATGTTGTGGTTCGAAATTCCTTTTTGATCTCAAAATTGTTCAGATTCCAGATTCAAGACTCATGCCTCTTTTCAATGATTTAAATTGAAAACTGAAGTTTTAAGAATGTAGATTCGTAGTTCAAGATCGAAAATACAATAATTAATACCTACATAAAACCAGGTACTATCGGCTTCTGAAAAATTTTTGGGGACAAAACACTAGCGCCAAAATAATATTGACGAATAAGACTTTAACCATTCATTCGGAATTTTCAACAGCATGCTTTGAAGTTTTTGTTTACATTTACAACTGGTGCAGAATATTTTTCGCCAGTCGTCAGAGCTAAATACTTCTACCTCGTTATCGCCTACGCCGCGCCGTAATAGCTAGTTAAAGTTAATAAATTACAATAGCTTTTTGTAAATTTATTGTTCTGGATTCATTCGGAGCAACATCCTCTAATGCCTCTACCAGTGCCAGGATTTAAGGTCTGCCGGTTCCGGTGAGGACGAACTTCAATAGCAACAGCAAGGCAAGTGGCCTTGTTCAAGGCGACTCAAAATTAATCGGAACCCCTAGAATGGTTCGAGGTAACCAATTTTGTTTACTTTTTCGGTGCGATGGAATTCCAAAAAAAAACTGTTTTTAAAGTTATTAGTTCTCGTAAAACTTGCGCTTGTTGGAGAAATTATAGTCATAGAATCCCGTATTCAGAAATTCTTCCTCAAGTAAGCAACTGATCGAATTTGTTCTCTCTGTTACAGCAGCACTCAGCCGGAACCATTGATTTTCCTACTGCTCCAGTAACCATTTAATTCTGATGGATATGGAAAAAAGGTGCAACTTCAAGATGGTTTGCAGGAAACACAACCGGAAGGTGCAAAAATTGAATGGAACTTTTCTATCATTGCCACCATCAAATATGACGTGGCAGTAGGAGTACAGGTGGTAGAGAAGAGGCTAAATCCTCTAGAAACAGTTTCCGGCTCATCATCCAAAACAAAAGCTTTGGGTGACTTTTTTGTTTGATTTAATTTTTTTTAAAACTAATTAAAAAGTATTCTTTTTACTCTCCAGATGAAAATATGTACGGTACAATTCCGTTCTCGTGGAGCTCAAACAGCCACCAGAAGAAAGTCTTGCCATGATCTGCAGATCCCGTTAGGATTGGAAGAAGGACGGCCAACATGGGAAACATAAACGACTCGATACGCACACATTTTCAACCTGCAGTAGAACTTGGCCTCTCCAAGGATGTTATGACGAATGTGAAAAAAATATAATATAAGATGATAATTGTATATGATTGGATCTTATAATAATAATAATGAAGCTGATCAAACTCATATGAATTGTTTGAATATACAATTTATTAGTATCCGAAATAGTTCTTATAGAGGCTGGGAACAGTTTTATTGAGTAAAATAACCTTTAATTTCATTTCTTTTGTAAGTTATCCTTTTGTATTATTTGCGAAGTAAATAATTTTTACCCTCCCATCTACTAGTAAGTTTTTGCACTGAGGTGACAATTTACGTCAGGTAGTTTTTTTTTTCTGTCCGTGTGCGTCTGCAACCTTGAATGCAAGTTGAAAGCTTGAAGACTTTTTCACTGGTGGCAGCACCGTAATCAAAGAGTTGATGTCCCAGACTACTTGTTCGAAAAACTATTCAGCCGGGTATCTTGATAGAATATAATATCTTTGATAAAACCCAAAAATAACAAAAATGACAAAAATGACAAAAATGACAAAAATGACAAAAATGACAAAAATGACAAAAATGACAAAAATGACAAAAATGACAAAAATGACAAAAATGACAAAAATGACAAAAATGACAAAAATGACAAAAATGACAAAAATGACAAAAATGACAAAAATGACAAAAATGACAAAAATGACAAAAATGACAAAAATGACAAAAATGAAAAAAATGACAAAAATGACAAAAATGACAAAAATGACAAAAATGACAAAAATGACAAAAATGACAAAAATGACAAAAATGACAAATATGAGAAATATGACAAAAATGACAAAAATGACAAAAATGACAAAAATGACAAAAATGACACATAAATGATACATAAATGATACATAAAGGACACAAAAAATGACACAAAAATGACACAAAAATGAAACAAAAATGACACAAAAATGAAGCAAAAATGACACAAAAATGACACAAAAATGACACAAAAATGACACAAAAATGGCACAAAAATGACACAAAAATGACACAAAAATGACACAAAAATGACACAAAAATGACACAAAAATGACACAAAAATGACACAAAAATAACACAAAAATGACACAAAAATGACACAAAAATGACACAAAAATGACACAAAAATGACACAAAAATGACACAAAAATGACACAAAGATGACACAAAGATGACACAAAAATGACACAAAAATGATACAAAAATGACACAAAAATGACACAAAAAATGAATTATGATTCAGGAATCAGAATTCAAAACTCATGAATCAAAGTGCAAGACTCTATACTTAAGATTCACGAAGAGGAATTCAAATTTTGTAATTGTGTGTTTTTCCGCTGTATTCCTCTGTATTTCCTCTGTAATCCAAGGAATCCTTGAAAGGAATGAATCCCCAAATATAACAGTCTTGAATTGTTTTATAAATGGCAATTTTCTTCTAGAAATACCCATTCCTATAATAGGTGATTCCGCACAAAATGATATCAATCAAAGTTTATTGCTAGAGCTGGTGCATTGACATGAACTGCTTGTATTATCAGCTTATCAGCATTATAATTGTCAGCTAAGACTTTGTTGAAGCTTAGCGTTCAATATTGCACTTTTTTCTCTCTTGAGGTTACACCTTGTTAAAACATCCAGATCTAGATGATAATTGCTCGATTTTAAATTAAAAAAAAAACACTATCACTCCAAATAAGGTCCACAATTGCAAAAAATAATAAAATAAAATCATTTGCCTCGCATAACAATTGATGTATCTTCCCCGTCTCGATTTGTTCTTTCTCCACTTCTCCAATTGTCCTGTCCTGATTGTCCGTCTATCACAGTGCTTCCATGGCAGCAAATTCGTGCTTCGTTGTTCTGCCCACATCTTCGGTTTCCTTATCTCACCTGGAAGTCATTTGCCGCATCAGCTCGCTCGCATTCGTCGTAAATTACACTGGATCGGCCCTCGTAAATGATATTGCCATTATCGAGTGTTAATAGAAATAATCCAATTGGTGAAGATTATTTTTTTCGATTTCTATCTTGAACACATCCGTTTGGAAATCAGTTCCAACATATCGGATCGGTGGACTTATTTATAGTTCGGTCGTAAATTATTATCGTTTGCCGTAAATAGCAGTTGGTTTCATTCAAATTTACTTCCGATCAGGTGCTTCTGAATACAGATGAAGTGTTGTTGTCGGCTTGTTGTATTTTTTATGAGAAAGTGTCGATTGTGGTACATTTAGGATCAGGGGCGGTCCTAGAGCTGGCTCTTGGGGGGGGTGATTTTCCAATTTTCAAAAATCAGTCAATTTGTAGGAACGTTAATATCTGGTGAAAAAAACAATCATTTGAGTGAGTGAAAGGAGGGGGAGGGGTTGCGGGGGGGGGGGGGGGGGGGTGCACACTGCTCCTCCTTCCCTCATGAATTGCACTGCACTACAGGTATTTAAAAAAGTATGAAACAAGAGATGAATAATGAAAACTTTATCAAAATTTCTCTATATATCTACTCATTTCAATATCCTTCTACACAACTTACACATCCTTTTATAGATAAACCAGCGAATGTATAATATCCACTGTGAAAAAATGTTTATAATTTTTTTTTAATTTGTAGGTATATCTGGTATTTTAAAATTGTCACTTTAAGAGGCCTTTAAAGAATTTCTCGTTATAAATGTAATTTTTTTCAATGAAAATAATACAAACGTTGTTGAGAGATGAAAATGTAGTATAAAATTTCCAAGCTATCTTGATTTTTTCCTGAGCTTTCAAATATTAGAGCTCTGATATTATAAAATCTTTCGAAAGTATTTCACTTTTCACCGATAAGGCCAATAAACTAATCAATAAACATAACATACGGGCATTAAATTCTTCATTGAATTATTTTACTGATTCGTGATTTCGAAATTTAGTATTATTATTTTTTAGAAAAAAAAACCGATTACTTAAATCAGTTTCTGAATATGAAGCTTCTGGAACCTAATTTTATTGGATTTGCTCTTGAATTTAAAATTTACATTTTAAATTTTCAATTTTAATTGTACAACAACAAATAAATTATAAGAAAAAGTGATTATGTCTTTTTTATTGTTCACTAATTTTTTTAATAATTTTGAGTTATAAAAAAGAACTATAAAATAAACGGTTAATTCTGAATGTTAATTTCTGCTTTACTTTAGTGTAGAGTCTCAATCATTTGCAATTGAAATAGCCAAGCTTTTAGATTTAGAATATCAAACCTTAAGCATAATTTCAACTAAAAACTTCAATATTATTGTGTAGATCAGCTATAAGCAGTATCGGTGACATAATTGCTGTAGATCTTAAAATCCAGGAGTGTTGGTTGAAAATCACTAAAGATCTTCTGACTGTTTTGTATGATAGATTGCCTTGTGGAATTATAAGGGAATAGTTTTTATTCACAAGGGAAAAATTAAAACCAAGGCGAACTGATTTCGGAAGATTTTCGCGACTCAAACTCGATTTTTGGTTAGATTTTTTCACTCCTTTCTTATTTTCTGGCACTTAGTAATGTTAAAATTTAGCAGTTTGGAATTGAATCGATCAAAGAGAAATCAACATGAACAACAAAAAATATGTAAAATCTTTTCATGATCCTTTATTCATTCAATGCTCCAGATTAGAGGGAAGAGCCAAAAATTGACAAATTCCCGGAAAAAAACAATACAGATTTCGTCTAGATAATCTGCGTATTTTACTAAATGGGGAAAGATACTTACTTTTATAATTTTTTCTCATGGTAAATTACTCACAGTCTTTATGAATTTTTTTTATTAAGTTAAAACCTTTTTTTTATCTTTTTGATATTTTACATTTTTGCTAAAATGCTAAATTTGTTCCATTTAACCTTGTATTTTCAAAATTTATACCGGAAACAAGTGCTGATAAAAAAAATACAAATTTGCATTTAGTGCTCCTAAATAAGTCGAAATCAATTTTTAAATTCTTTGCACCTTGGAAATGTGGATTTTGTTTCCTTGTGTTTTAGTTTTGAATGCAGATTGTGGGTTCTGGAGATGAATTCCTTCATATTGAAACAATTTTTATAAGTATTTTTTTGTTCCTTTTTGGCTCTAAAAACTCACAGGGAACGCAAAAATCATAACACGTTATCTCTTTTTTCGATTTATTGTTGCTGAAATCTCAAGAGAATTTTTTTTGATTTAAACTCTTACTATGAATATTTTATATTCGATTTCTGTTTGGCAGTACTTGTAGTTTTTTCATGGTCATCCATAATATAAATGTTTGATGTGATACATTTTAAACAGAATTAAATAAAATCAGATTTGAAATTTAAATTTATGTTTTTAAATTAATAATATAGGTTATTAATTTTAAGTTTATAATTCATATTTGAATGGTGAAAAATTGAGGGTGATAAAAACTCGCGAAAGAGAAGCTTTACTGTGATTCAGAACCTGAATTCTTATTTTGCAATAAGACATGCGTTCCTTATAAACGCAAGTGAAAAATAGCATTACTTTAGGTTTTTAAATGAGGTTAGCATTACACATCTGATATGACTTTGTAAAGTTTAAAAAATCTCAATAAACCAGCTATAAACAAAATAAAAATAAAACAAAATTTTAAATTCAAATTTATATTTATATTTCAGAGAGGTATTTGCTTTATATTCTTAAAGTTAAGTTATATTATAATGATTTTTCCTAATTCTGAATTTATAATTTTCCTTCGATTTAAGAAATATTTTGAAACACAAAAAAATCCTATTGGGAAGCTTTTAGCTGCTCGAAACTTTTACCAAAAATGAATTTAATCCGGCATCAACATATGTTGTTTATTACGATTTAATTTGTTTATTGAAATATTGGTGACTAAAATACAAAAAATAAAAAAAGATTAGAAAGTTAGAAAATTGAAGTCATACGTTTCTTAAACGCCTACTGGAAAACTGACACTCCGATGGATAACTTGACTAAAATTTAAATATCTTACAATAAAGGCAATTTAACACTTCAAGGTCAAAGGTTTTTTTACTTCTTAGAACGACCAAGATCTGTTAATTCATTAACCTTCCAAAGCCGTTCGCTAAATATCCGTTTCGGAGAAATTTGAGTTGTAGTTTGATTTCGTTCTCCTGGCTGTGAATGTAAACCGATTTTGATGATATTATATTCATTGTGTAGGTAATTTATTCTTATAACTCAACATTTCAAAATAAAGTCGATATGTATTACCAGGTTATCAGAAACTGGTTCAGAAAGTAAAAAGTCCGAAAAATCAATTTTATTTTTAAAATACTCATAACTTCTGACAGCTTTTCTGTATTCAAGTGTTTTATTGATGTTTAAAATCGTCAAGAATCCATCTATCCGACGATGTATAGATATGTTGGGGTCCAATGAAAGTTTTGATCGCCATCACAGATCTTCCGGTAGAAAAAAAATCTTACTTTAAAAAACGACATCCAGTTTTGGCTTTGCTCAGCTGTACTTCATTTCCCACTTAACCGATTTTTAAAACTCAATTTTTTATTTATTGTCGTTAATTCGATCATTATTTCCATAGAACATACCTAGTCAGTCAAAATTACCAGTTCATCAGTATTTTGAAGTGATGATAAAGGTGTTTGAAATGTGCGCTTCGGGTCATATTGACCCGAACAGCTTTGGAGGGTTAAACATGGTAGAAATTTCTAAAAATAAAGAAAATTGAAAATCACATTATTCCGTACGTTTATAGTTCAAAGCTTTTTTTATTGTTTCCTTCTAAATCTTAGCAAATAAAAAAAAACTGCATATTAAATGCATTAAATGTATGATGACAGCAGAACAAATATTTCAAGTATTTCAGTGTTATAACCATATTCACCCCCCTATATGACTTTTTCAAATTTGTCATTTCATTAAAATTCAAAACAAAATCATGAATTCAAAAGCTCTGAATTTGAACCAAAAATAAAATTTATGACGATTTGCTCGTGTTAATTTAAGCATATGAGGGAAATAAGTGACAATTTAAAAAAGTTGTCTCTACATTTCATTAACACTAAACGTACCGGAGTCGGTCAAATGACGGTTTTTGAACTTTAAACGATGATTACGCCTTATATAATTGTTTTTTTCGCAAATTCAACGACAGGACTATTTTTGTTTTTGAAATGCAAGTATTTTTGCGTTTTTAAATTATTTTTTTTAAGTGTTACGGTTTTCGAATAACGTATGTGGTACACCTATTCATACCGCGAGCGGTCAAATGACGGCAAATACCGTTTTCGCTAAAACTCCCTTGTTTCTCAACCGATTTCTACCAAATTTATAGTTTTGAAAAGCTTATAATTCGACTCAAATATGTTTCTCAGCTACAATCAATAACTTTAAAGTTATTTACAGTACAAGAAAAATTTTATGAAAAAACATGCTTCAGGAAAAAGGTTGTAAATCAGTTATTAAGTGCTCAAAAAAAAATTCACTTAGTGCCTGAGAAAGCTGAAGTTAGAAGCTATATGTTGGACATATGGAAATTTTTTTAAAAAATTTTCTAAGATCATGGCCACAAAAAATGTAAAAAGTTGTGTAAAACCCGTACTTTTCAATCAATCAACCGCCAAAGCTGTTCCTGTTACAGTAGAAAATTTTGAAAAAATGAATTGAAAAGTAGACGTAATTTGTCAAATTTTGGCATTTTTAGATTTTTGAAATACTAAATACATGATTTATGACGACTTTTCAAAAGTAGCTGTTTTTCGAACTTTTTATCAATTTGGATTTTCTAAGACAATTCCTACACCTAAGCTCAGCTTTGCACTGGATTTTGAGTACGTTTACGTAAGGTTTTGGCAATAAAACTATATGCAAAAGAAAGCTTATTTCATTCCAATTCTAGTGGTGTAACTGCATTGGCGGTGCAATGCTTGGCAAAAATATGATAAATAAAACAGTGAACTAGTTTCTGAATTTTGAGAAGTCAGCACAAATTCTTGCTTGGCAGACGGGCGCAGTGGGTGGTAATATCTCAAAGCTATTTTGCACACGAAGACGGATGGAAAGAAACGAAAAAACAAACAAGCATTAGCTCAAATTTTCTAGTTTTATTTTCAGAAATATATTTATTATATTTTTGTAAAGCATTGCACCGCCAATGCAGTTACATCACTAGAACCGGCATGAAATTTGCTTTCTTTTGCATATAGTTTTATTACGTTAACGTACTCAAAATTCAGTGCAAAGCTGAATTTGGGTGTAGGGATTGTCTCAGAAAACTAAGATTCATAAAAAGTTCGCAAAACAACTACCTTTGAAAAGCCGTCAAAAATTATGTATTTAGTATTTCAAAAATATAAAAATGCCAAAATGTGACAAATTACGTCTACTTTTCAATTCACTTTTTCAAAATTTTCTACTGTAACAGGAACAGCTTTGGCGGTTGATTGATTGAAAAGTACGGGTTTTACACAACTTTTTTACATTTTTTGTGGCCATGATCTTAGAAAATTTTTAAAAAAATTTTCCGTATATGCAACATATAACTTCTAACTTCAGCTTTCTCTAGCACTAAGTGAAAATGTTTTCGAGCACTTAATAACTGATTCACAACCTTTTTCCTGAAGCATGTTTTTTCATAAAATTTTTCTTGTACTGTAAATAACTTTAAAGTTATTGATTGTAGCTGAAAATTGTCTGAGAAACATATTTGAGTCGAGTTATAAGCTTTTCAAAACTATAAATTTGGTAGAAATCGGTTGAGAAACAAGGGAATTTTAGCGAAAACGGTGTTTGCCGTCATTTGACCGCTCGCGGTATGAATAGGTATATACAAAGTGTCGGTATGTTTACACCCAAAATTCAGCCTCTGTGCCAATGGCGTGTAGTCAATTACATAGCATCATTGGTACAAGAAGATAACGCGACCGGTGCTGATTCGATTTGCTCCCACTGGCATTAATCTCCCAAGTTAACCGAATTGCGTATGTCTGAAAGAAACAAAATAAAAACGTTTGCACGTCCCTCCCTATCGCATCACAAGACGAAGAAGGATAGAAATAAATACCGGCCAACACCAGGCAGCCAGCGAACCGAGCACTGTGCGTGTGAATGTAGCAAAAGCAACAACAAAAATATCCTTCTAATTCAATCCACTGGCACCGGCAAACCACGGCCAAGCTGTGCGTGTGTATGCTGTAAAAGCAACAAAAAAAACATTCCTTCAATTTACCGGCAAACAACCACGCACCGGCCAAGCTGCCCGGCTTTAGCAGCTGTGTATATGTAGCGTGTGTATGTAATAGCAGGCGGTAAGCAAACACAGTTCTCATTCAATGGGTTTCCCGTTTCCTTCACTCCCGTTCCCTTTCCCGTTTCCATAACAAAACAAGCTGCCCGGCTTTGGCAGCTGTGTATATGTAGCGTGTGTATGTAATAGCAGGCAGTAAGCAAAGCACAGTTCTCATTCAATGGGTTTCCCGTTCCTTCACTCCCGTTCCCTTTCCCGTTTCCATCGAAAGACAAAGGAATGCATTGAAAGAAGGCCAAACGCCGGGAAGCCGCCGTTGTGCGTTTTTTTCGATTGATCGGTGACAGAAAGCCTATGACAAATATCCCTCGTCCTGTATGAAGCTTGAATAGTACACTGGTTAAAATGCCGGTCTGGCAAGACGCTATGATAGGTAATTTGAGTTCGATTCCTAACTACGGCGCTGTGGTTTTAATTTTTTTTTTTTGTTTCTGGGATGAATTATCCAATAGGAATAGGTTTTTCTTGTTTCGCTTGAATGTAGTGGTCATCATTTTGGTTGGGAGCCGAGTCCTTATGCCAGTTACGGTTTTTCAAACATACCGTCTTCGGCACAGTGCACATTTCAGCGCATTATCGGCACAGAGATATGCTAAATAGGCATTGGATTTTTGCAACCTCTTCTATGGGTGTAGTGTTAATAGCAAATTCAAAATCAAAACTCAACAACACACTTTGGTTGAGTTACTTATCAACAAAAGTTATTTGGTGTAATTCAGTCCAGGGAATCGCAAGTTACAGCTGCTTAAGTTTAATGGTCCGACTTTTTTCAATATTGAGCCTTTAGAGTGATAAATTAAGTGTTTTGCTGAATAAACACCCCCACGGAGTGGAAAATTTTGAAAATTTAAAAGCACATCTACTAAGCAAAGTTCCAACATTTTATAGAAATTCGAGCTTTTGCGGGTATTTTATAACGGTTTTTTGCCGCTTGGGGGGGGGTGATCACCCCGATCACCCCCCCCCCCCATAGGACCGCGCCTGTTTAGGATGAGGCTGTAGCCTCAAGGACGTTGCGGTCTTATCTGTGGAAATAGTCTTTTCTAATTCTTTTGACATGTTTGATTGGAGCTCATCATCCATTTCAGCAAACTTTTGTTACACGCCAAACCCCTATCGACGTCAAAGTATTTGATGACACTTATCGAATCCGGTTCGAAGGACCAAACTTTCGCTGGCATTAAAATATTTGGTGGACGTTGATGGACCACACAGAGCAAAATTGCTATAATCTCCTTTGTTGAAGCAGGAACATACTCTAGTGTAAAACACTCTATATTAATCTTTAAAACTTTGAGAAAGAAACTTGGACTGCCTGATTAAACGCTAGAGTGGTAATGGATGTATGGAAAAGATTGCACAATCGATATTTGACTTTATGTGGTCTTAGAGCTCCGATAACTTTATTCAGAATGTTTCACAACTCGTTCAAAACCGCATGTTTACCATAAGAATGTTTATAAGGCATCTTAAACTTATTTTCTCACTATTGTGGTTCTTTTATTTTCCACTGAGGTGTAACAAACATCATCATGCGATAATCACTTCCATCTGTACCGTTGAGCCGTCAACACGTACGCCGGAGCATCGTATCGTTGCTGTGTACCTGCAGGAACATTTTACATTATTTATTTTTTTTCCTTACCTGTTTTTCAATCAGCACTTTTCAGTGCTAAAATTATTTTCATTTTCTTTTATTCATATTTTCTCTTTTCTTTCCAGCATGGGGAAGTCATCGGCTGGCTCAAGGGCTGGTAGAAAGCGTATTGCCGAAACTAATTCAGGTCCATCGCCCAAAAAAGTTGAAATTTCCAACTCATTCGATGTCCTTCATAACATCGGTGATGAGGAAATATTCATATTTAATTCTGATAAGAGTACTAAGAAACCTTCTTCTTCTTATACTCTTAAAAACGAAAACATTCCACCAATAACGGTCACGATTCCTGACTTCAATGCCTTTCGAAAAGAAATCGTCACTTCCGTTAAGGATGTGAAGATTTCTTTTCAGATCGGTCGAAGGGGAACTGCTCGTATATTGGCGGAATCTTTTAATGATTTTCAAAAAATTTTAAATTATTTGAATAATAAAAAACATCAATTTTTTACTTACGACACTAGAAGTGATCGTCCATTTAAAGTTGTACTTCGTGGTCTCACCGGCGATCAGACACCGGATGAGATCACAGCTGAATTAAATTCTTTGTTAGGTTTTTCTCCAATTCAAGTAATTCAAATGAGGAAAAGAACCAACACGAATAATACCAGTAGTGTTGGTTTTGCTCCTGAGCTTTATTTGATCCATTTTAAAAAGGATCAGGTCAATAATTTGCAAATTTTGGAAAAGGCTCGTCTTATGTTTCATTGTCGAGTAAAATTTGAACCTTTTCGTAAATCCCATACCAATTTTTTACAAAATATTACGCAATGTCGTCGTTGTCAAGCTTTTTGTCATGGCACTAAAAATTGTAGAATGAATGCCAGATGCATGTTTTGCGGCTCATTCGATCATGAAAAATCTAAATGCCTTTTTGGTGGTGATAAGCCAAAAACAGAATTTTTTAAGTGTGCGAATTGCGCAGGTAATCATTCCTCGAATTCTCTAGAATGTCCCGTTAGGGCAAAAATTGTTGCTTCTAGGAAAAATCCCAAAGTTTCCAGAAAAGTTTCTTCTCCTCCTTCCTCTTTTTCGTCTTCACACGTCAGACCGGCAAACAACCTGCCTGTTCGCGGTTAGCCTCGGCCTACATTGGAATCACGGCTGGGTAATACCCGAAGTGATTTTAATGTTACCTGGGCTGATTCTGCCCCACAAACTCGTTGTTTATCGTTCTCAGAGGTGGTTGAAAATGGGTTGCCCTCTTCAGGTTTAACTAATAAAAATGGGAAAAAACCAAGTCTCAACGTTCATGCGAAGGCTTGGGAAAATCCCCGAAATTCAAATACTTTTTCTTCTCCTTCATTTTCTGATCCTAACAATTTTGTTGATTTGGGTGAGATTACTGAGGAAAAATTAAAATTTTTGCATCAAAATTTAATGGAAATGATGCAACTTATGTTGAAAGCAAATTCAATGTTTGAAGCTTTCCAAACTTCTTTTAATTATGCTAACAAAATTATTATGACTTTACGATTCCCTCATGGATCCAAATAGATGTTTAAATATTATGAATTGGAATGCTAGATCTTTGCTGGCTAACCAAGATGAATTCTTTTTATTTTTGAAAACTCAAAACATACATATTGCTGCCATCACTGAAACTTTTTTAAAGCCAGACAATAACTTGAAAAGCAATGCTTTCTTTAAAATTTTACGAAATGATCGACTTGATCGACAAGGCGGGGGTGTAGCTATTTTCATCAATAGTCGTCTCAAATTTAGACTTCTTCCTTCTTTCAATACAAAAGTCTTAGAAACAATTGGAATTGAATTAGAAACTTCTATGGGGAAAATTATAATTGTTGCCGCATACTTGCCTTTTCAATGCAGCGGTGAACAGAAAAATTTTTTGAAGGGAGATTTACAAAAACTCACCAGAAATAAATCTAAATTTTTTATTATTGGTGACTTTAATGCAAAACACCGATCTTGGAATAATATTTCATCAAATTCTAATGGGAATATTTTGTTTAATGATTGCTCTGCAGGTTATTATACTGTTGAATATCCTAATGGGCATACTTGTTTTTCTTCAATTAGAAATCCCTCCACAATTGATTTGGTTCTAACGGATTTAGGCGAGCATTGTAGTCAATTAGTTACTCATGCGGACCTCGATTCAGACCACCTTCCAGTAACATTTTCTTTATCCCAAAGTCCCATTGAAAACCCTTTAAAATCAACTTTTAATTTTCAAAAGGCTAACTGGGAGCGATATAGGAATTTTATTGAACGTAATTTAGATGTAAACGTTCCATTGAATTCAATAGAAGATATTGATTTGGCTGTAGAAAATTTGACAACTTCAATAGTCAATGCTAGAGCCGCTTCAATACCTAAAGTTAAACATACATTTAATCAACCTTTAATTGATGATGATCTTCAGTTTTTGATACGACTGAAAAACATTCGTCGACGCCAATTTCAACGAACTAGAGATCCTTATTTGAAATTAATTTATTGCGACCTTCAAAAAGAGATCAAACGTCGTTTAAATTTCATTCGTAATGAAAATTTTGCTAAAGCAGTAGAGGATATAAAACCCTACTCAAAGCCATTTTGGAAATTAACTAAAATTTTGAAAAAGCCCCAGAAGCCAATTCCTACTTTGAAAGATGGGGATAAACTTCTTTTAACTAATTCAGATAAGGCTCAAAAATTAGCCCAACAATTTGAGTCTGCTCATGATTTTAATTTAAACGTTGTAAGTCCAATTGATGCTCAAATTTCCCTAGAATTTGATGATATTCTTTCTAAGCAAAATGTGTTTGAAAGTTCTTGTGAGACAAATATTGATGAACTTAAATTTATTTTCAAAAAATTTAAAAATATGAAAGCTCCAGGGGAAGATGGGATTTTCTATATTCTTCTTAAAAAGTTGCCTGAAAGCACTTTAAATTTTTTAGTTAAAATTTTCAACAAATGTTTTCACTTGGCCTATTTTCCCAATAAATGGAAAAATGCCAAAGTAACTCCAATTTTGAAACCTGGAAAAAGTGCTTCAGAGCCTTCAAGTTATCGACCAATTAGTTTGCTTCCTTCTTTAAGTGAACTATTTGAGAGAGTTATTTTGAATAGAATGATGATTCACATTAATCAGAATTCTATTTTTCCTGATGAACAATTTGGTTTTCGTCATGGACATTCTACTACACATCAACTTTTGAGTGTAACTAATATGATTAACGCTAGCAAATCTGAAGGTTATTCAACTGGTGTTGCTCTTCTTGATATTGAAAAAGCTTTTGACAGTGTTTGGCACAAAGGTTTAGTAGCTAAATTAGCTCGATTTGATTTTCCTGTATATCTCACCAAAATTATTCAAAATTATTTGACTAGCCGAACCTTACAAGTAAGCTATCAAAATTCATGCTCTGAAAGGACACCCATTAGAGCTGGTGTCCCTCAAGGCAGTATACTTGGGCCAATTTTATACAATATTTTTACTTCTGATCTTCCTGATGTACCAGAAGGAAAAGGTAGAAGATTATTTGCTGATGATACTTTGCTTTCAGCAAAAGGTCGAAATTTACGGGTGGTACGCAGTAGATTGCAACAAAATTTAAATTCCTTTTTGAATTACTTGAAAATGTGGAAAATTTCTCCAAACGCTTCCAAAACTCAACTTATTTTATTTCCCCATAAGCCAAGAGCAAATTTTTTAAAACCTAATGAAAATCATTCCATAACTTTTAATGGGGTTTCATTAGAATGGTCTGATCACGTGAAGTACTTGGGACTCACACTTGATCGGAATCTTACTTTTAAAAATCACATTGAAGATATTCAATCTAAATGTAATAAATACACTAAATCTCTTTATTCTCTCATCAACAGGAAATCCCGGTTGTGTCTGCGAAATAAGATGCTCATCTACAAACAAGTTTTCCGACCAGCGATCATGTATGCAGTTCCGATTTGGTCTAGCTGCTGCGCGACGAGGAAGAAAGCCATCCAGAGGATTCAGAACAAAGTTCTGAAAATGATTTTGCGGCTTCCACCTTGGCACAGCACCGAAGATCTTCATCGGATTGCAGGCATTGAATCTATCGAAGAGATGGCCAACAACATCATCTCCAACTTCAGAGGCAAATCGATGCAGTCTTCCATCGCAGAGATTCGTTCTCTTTATGTTTAGTTTAATTTTAAGATAGTGTTTAGTTTTAAGTATAAAATATTTTTGCTATTACAGGATGTTCTCCTACATTAAAAACTTGATTGCGCTCAGCAAATTTAAATCTTATAAATAAATTTTTATAATCTAGTTACTTATAGGGCTATGAACAGTTCATTATTGAGCTGAACACCTAGTTTAATGCAATAATGTAAAATAAGTGTAATCATGATTTGATACAAATAAAGACATATTTAAAAAAAAAAAAAAAAAATCATGCGATAACCTGTGAGAATTTCCAAATATATGTTTCAAAAAAACTAAGCAAACATGAAAAATATAAGTCCGAAAAAGAAAATGTTCCAAAGAATAAAATATTTCAAAATCCTCAAAATAATGGTTATAACAAAAATAAAAAAAATCAAATTAAATTGGAAAAATTACAAATAAGAAAATTCCTCCCCCCTTTGGCTCTTTAATGAAATCAGTTTGGATGATCTTCGTAGCACAAGTTATAACAGTTTGGAAATGTACAAACCAATTTAAATTAATCAAGCAGGAACTATTCAAAAGTCGTGAGAGTGAAGCGCGGCGCCTCGTGTAAAAATGTGTGGAAATGACGACGATTATAGAAGCTAGCTTAACTTTAAACCAAACAAAATTTCCTCTCATAATTGTCTAATCGATGTCGCGACCCGGTAATAAAAATGCATTATATTACCTTCGTCGTCATTATTCTTCCGAGTAATTTGTTGCCGGCAATTCGTGTGTGAAGTTTGGTTGAAAAACGGGAAACCCCAATGCGGTGCGATGTGGAATATGGGATTTACTGGATAAGGTTTGGGATGTGGTGTCATGAAAGCATTCACGTTTGAGAAGCTCTCGCCACTGTTAGATTATTTTCATTGAAATTCATCTACAAATTTGCCACCCAAAATCAGAAGTTAAATTGTTCAATGTTCGCAGGAAACATTGGAAAAGAGGTTTCAATTTTAAATCTTATTTCCATATTCGTGAAAATTTCAAAACTTTTCTCTTCTTTTCTACCGAGAATTTTTCATAGTTTTGATAATACTAAAATCGGACTTTTTTCAATGGAGTCCCATCCTATTTGCTTTCAATGACAAAAGAGATACCTCCATCCAATAGGGTATCTGAAGATTTTAGTTTAACAATGACTCGATGCGAATTGTCCTAGCGACGGCACGTATACTAAAATTCGAACGATACACAGATACTATGTTATGGTCTTCGGCTAAGTTGTTGTATGTATGTATTTTAGAGCAAAGTAAAAGGCGACTGCTCAGAACTCTTAGCAACTAGTGACATTTTATTAGTATTACAAATCATGGCTTACTTAAATATCTAACACCCCTTCTTAAGCCATTATTATTTAATTCCCAAAACTGTTCTTGCTTCACAGAATATTGTTCCAGGAACTGCCTTAGTGAGGATGTCCGCTGCTTGTTGATCTGTTGGCACATAGTTGAGTTTGATTGATGTAAGCTCAACTTGTTCGCGGACGGAGTGGTGTCTAATGTCGATGTGCTTACTGCGTGGCGAGTAACCCATCTCCTTCTCAGCAAGACTAATAGCAGATTTGATGTCGCAGTTTACAGCTGTTGGTCCCGCAACACTCATCAGCTCTGTTAGGAATCCTTTCCACCAAATCGCCTCCTGTGTGGTTGCTGATAAAACCATGTATTCAGCTTCGGTCGTCGACAGAGCAACAGTAGGCTGCTTCCGTGAACTCCACGCTATTACTGGAGTAACTTGAAGACCTTTGGTTGGCGAACGATTTATTAAATACACTGCCCAAGCCCAGAACCGCTTACTTAGGTTAGCATCAAACAATAATGCCCGAGCCCGTTCCACGATGGTGCGGTTCATCCGCTCTCGACCATGTCAGACGCAGACGGGCAGACAAAGTCTTTGAAGGTTTCTAACTACTGATTCTCCGATTTCAGGTAGAATACGAATATCATCCGAGTTGCGTCAACGATAAACGATGCTATTTACCTACAGCCACCAATCGACGTTGTCTCCATTGGACCACAGAGATCTGAGTGAATTAAGTCCAAGACTTCATTAGACCTCTGCCCGCTCGACTCGAATGGCAAACGTTGCTGTTTCGCTTCTACACATGGCACACAAGGATACAGCTTTCCGTTTTCGTACCCCAAGCCAGTGGAAATGACTCGCAAAATCATGTTGCGCTCGTTCATGTGACCTAGTCTCCGATTCCACAACTGGAATCGGGCCTCTGTTCGAACCGTAAACGCCTGTTGATTGCTGACCATATTCAAACGATAGAGACCGTCCGTCTCTGTACCAACGCATACTACATTGCCCGTGTCGGAATGAATCACCTTGCAAGCCTCTTTCGTGAAGATCATCCGGTAGCCCATTCTACAAATCTGGCTGACCGACAACAGATTAATGGCTAGATCTGGAACACATTTAACGCATTAGACAGCGTGATCTCACGCGACGTACCTTGGACATCTGCTTCCAGCTTCACAGTTCCAATCGCGACGACTGTCACTTCAGCGCTATCGGCAACGTTGACCGTTTGAGCTGTCTTTTCCAATTTTATAAACGGTTCCTGGTAGCGACACATATGGCTTGACGCCCCAGAATCGAATATCCAGTACGCCGGTTCCTTAGACGCCGCCAGCCCAACACTGAACGCTGCATTGGACTTCCTCCGACTGCCTGATGAGCTACTACTAGCAGATTCTTCCCGCTTGCATTCCGATGCGAAATGCCCTGCGCCTTGACACTTGAAACATTTTGGCTTCGAACGATCCTTCTTCGTTGACTTCTTCTGATGACTAGCAAACGCTTCATTCGATCCAGACGATTTGTGACTGCCAACTACTGTCCCATCTTGCAATATTTTGGCCTTCACGGAATCCGCTGTGATTTTTTTTCCAGATGCTTCTATCCCATTATCATGGGCTCATAGGTATCAGGTAAACCCATAAGCAAGATACTTGCCAGCCAAACGTCGTCTACCTTGAAATCAACCTCCGTTAGCTTATGACTGGTTGACATCAGCTGGTTGACATAATCCTCTACCGAGCTGCACCAAACGAACGCTGGTCAACTTCCGCAGCAAACCTATCCTTTGGTTCATTCCGCTGTCCTGGAAGGCTCTCTTCAGGTTCGTCCAGGCTTCCTCTGCTGTTTTGGAATCTTGAACCAAACTATAATTAATTGGTTCAATGCCTAAACATAAGGTGGCAAGGGCGCGCAAGGGTAATTCAGGATCTACATCGGCGTTTTCCGGTTCTTCAACGGCATTCCTGGTCCCTTCCCGGATCAGCACCATTTTCATGCCGAACGCCCACATGCTGTAGTTTTCTCGACCTCGAAGTTTCTCCGCTACCGGCCAGGACATGCTGCCCACGTGCATCCTGGTGCTTCTGACGGTCGTTTCTCCACCATTGCGTGTTACGTGGTTTCCTCGGCTTGTGCTCATTAAATTTAATTTCAACGAAATTTTCCTAACTGTGAATATTTTCTTTACTTGTTACTTTCCCTGACTACGGTTGCTATGGGGCTGGGCCCATAACCTTTTAGAGCAAAGTAAAAGGCGACTGCTCAGTGGGAACTCTTAGCAACTATTATTTTATTTATTTCCAAAGTATTCCGTCTAACGACATAACTTGACGAACATAATTCCCAAAATTCACTCGGTCCATGGCAACCGTTCTCCAATTCCTCGGGCACCCCACGTTCGCCAGATCACGCTCCACTTGGTCTAACCACCTCGCTCGTTGCGCCCCCGCTCGTTGCGCCCCCGCTCGTCTTGTTTCTACCGGATTCGTAGCAAACACCTGTTTTGCAGGACAATCGTCCGGCATTCTCGCAACATGTTCTGCCCAGGGTATCCGGCCAGCCTTCACCACCTTCTGGATACTGGGTTCGCCGTAGAGTCGCGCGAGCTCGTGGTTCATCCTTCGCCTCCACACTCCGTTCTCCTGTACGCCGCCAAAGATGGTTCTTAACACTCGTCGCTCGAATACTTCGAGTGTACGCAGGTCCTCCTCGAGCAGTATCCATGTCTCGTGCCCGTAGAGAAAACCGGTCTAATGAGCGTCATATACAGGTTACACTTCGTGCGAGAGCTAAGTCTTCTCGAACGTAGTTGCTTGTGGAGTCCATAGTAGGCACGACTTCCGTTGATAATTCGCCTCCGGATCTCACGGCTGGTGTCATTTTCTGCGGTCACCAGTGAGCCGAGATATACAAAGTCTTCGGCTATCTCCAGCTCGTCGCTGTCGATCGTGACCTTGTTATTACAGGACAAGCGGGTTCGGTCGGTCTCGGATCCCCAGGCCAGCATGTACTTCGTCTTGGACGTATTAATCATCAACCCAATCCTTCCTGCTTCGCGTTTCAGTTTGCGGTAGATCTCCTCCATCGCCGCAGATGATCTGCCGACTATATCAATGTCATCGGTAAAGCAGATAAGTTGATTGGATCTGTTGAATATCGTGCCCCGCATTTCGCCCACAGCTCGTCGAATAACACTCTTAGCAACTAGTGACATTTTATTAGTATTACAAACCATGGCTTACTTAAATATCTAACAATGTACATATGTATGTATGTAAGGTTCCCCCATCGATAGCAGCGCCCTGCCTATGGCTGTGTGGCTTGTTACCTTTATTATCAGCTGACCAGAAGGGCCTGCTACAATAGCCCTCGAATCCCTGGTCAAGCCACGGGGATTCTGGTGAGGGTGTGCCTCATGCGGCCTCTTTTGGTCGGCTCAGCGGAGCAGAGGTTGCGAAGAACCTCGGGTCGGCTTCTGACAAGGAAGTAACACTGGACCAAGGAAACCGGTCTTTTAAGTTTAAACGTTTATTGTCCTACCTTATAATTCTCAGCTGTGTGTAGTGTAGTGTGTGGGGGTGGCCGGCCAACTGGAACTCTGCTGCTGCGGGAATGGCGGCGCCGTGTTCACGACTCAGGGTTTTCGAGGAACCGTTGAAGGTCCAGACTGTTGTCGAACACCGGTCTTTTTAGTTTAAAGCTTCAAACATATGGCAACATCTTTTGCATAACGGATACCGGGGGTACGTCGCGTTCGTACGTAAGATGCTCCACCTTCGGGAAGTATCCAAGTAGTGCGGTTCCCAACGGTCGAAGCTGCCGGGATAAGACTCTTCGCAATGGAAATGTTTGGTAAACGATCGGGAAATACTAAGTTTCTCGACGCCGGGCGAGTCATTCGGGTCAGTTTAAGATGATGATTTCGTCGGGAAACTCCCGTTAGTTGTGTAAGTGCCGCGCGGATGCTGTAGCAGGCGCGAGTCTAGTTAAGCTGCTCTCGAGGTTGCAAACCTCGAATCCTGGGGATAAGAGGCTGGGCCTCAAGTCGTTAGAGGAGAGGCTAGACCTAGAGTCTTCAGGAGGAGAGGTTTGTATGGTTAATCCCGAGTCTTCACGATAAGAGGTCGGATCTCGAGTCGCAACAGGAGAGATCGAGTCTTAAGCCATGCAGAGAAGAGTGCGTATACGTATACGCATCGAGTCATTGTGAGGAAAGTCTTAGAACTCGAGTCGTTCGAGAAGAGATCAGCCCTAGAGTCACCGAGAGAAAAGGTTTGTGAAGGAACCACCGGAAACCAACCTCAACTGACAGGTATATTACGGTCGACTCAAATCACATTAGTGCTCGAAAACAAGTCGCCTTCCCCTCTATAGCACCGAAGTGATGCAACAACACTAACACCGGATAAAGAAGAATCGCAAAGAGTTAGTATACCGTTTTATCCAAAATTGTCTAACGGAATCAGCCAGATTCTTCTGCAACATGGTCTAAAAACTGCATACAAGAGTGGAAACACCCTCAAGGATCGTCTAGTCTCGCTCAGAACAAGATTCCTGAGGAAGATACATCCGAAATTTACGAAATTCCATGCAGCAGCTGCCCGGCTATTTATATTGGTCAAACTCGCCGTAAAATCAAAGTCCACCTCAAAGAACACAAAAATGCCGTTGAGAATGAGAGGATTAATTAATCGAGTGTTGCCGCCCACACAACAGATTTTGACCATTCCATCAATTGAAAAAGGTTAAATTTAGGAATTTTGTACGAAAAACATCACATTTGAATGCTTGGGAGTCGATGTTCATCAGCACCGCCGAAAAAACGTTGATGAACGAAGACGATCCGCCGATCATTTCTCCTCTCTTCAACCTGATCAACCAAAAATTCACATAATGCCGATTGCGTTCGACGAATACTACATCAAGTATGAAACTGGAGCTGTAATTATCCTTTGTGTAATCAGTCGGACATCGTCCTGTAAATGGGCAACATCGAGCCCGAAACCTGTCGACAAAAAGGTAACTTTATATCCTTTTTTCGTAAAATAAGAACGTTATGTGTCGTGTCCTGTAATGCGTCGTGTGTTATTTGTATAACCACTAGGCATTGCGAGGAGATGTCGGTTCTCGAGGCATTAGAGGAGTGTACAGGCGTCAAGTCGTATTGAGGAGAGTTATTGCTGGAAGTGGTCTCGTTATTAAGAATTTCTTTGGAGCGCACAAGCGCGAATAGACCTCCACCAGAAAAACGCCATATTTTCTCTATTGCACTTCCATAGTCCCCACAAAGTTGAAACCTAACCTGTTTTGTTAGGATCTGGAATCTATACGAACGCTATGAGTAGGTAAAAAATTGAAACAATACAAAAAATAAGATAATTTCCGCTGCTCCTGAAAGAGGTACTTTTGTGTGCATGCTGTTCGTTTTTTTGTGAATGATTTTGGCTTCCTTATTAAATTCCCAAAATTATTTTTACGGACGACTTGAAAACGATCGCCTCTGTCGGCTGTGCCTAGCGCTTCTCCACAACTTCGATTTAATCCTGGTGTCAGCAACGGTCTGCTGTAGAATAGACTAAGGCTATGATCATTTAGTATCCGGGCATTTTATTTCGGTGATTGCTACGTTATTAGAGCTCGGATATGCAAAACTTTAGCAGCGTTGTGTTAGTTATGAAAAAGACTATCTTGCCTATTTTTGCTAGATTTTTAATGTAATGTAATGTGTGTTTGAGATATTTACGATGCAAAAAGACATGGTAAAAATAATTTTGCACAAATTTGCGCCTTTTGCGCCTCGAAAACTCTTCATTTTCGACTTGAAACTCATAAACTGTTGATTTTTTTTCTGATTCTTTTTTGGACCGGATGGTTGAGAAGTATAAGGAGCCACTCTAGAATCCACACGAAGTTCAAATCAAGCATAAGAATGGAACCCTTGATCTTAAATATGGTAAAAAGTCTATGGTTATTGGGGATAACTGAATGCAGACCCCTTAAATAATGCAATCAATCCATTTCCGTCAGTCAAAAAGTGTTTTCCGACTAGTAGATACCTAGTAAATAACTAATAGTGAACAGTTCCTTAGATTGCAACATGTGCAACCGGTTTTTACGCAATGTGACAGATGTGTCCTGATGGACGAAGAAATTTATGTTAAAACCGAATTTAAGAGATCAAATTTTTCGAGATGCCTACTAATGAAAAGGTTCCAACCAGATTCCAACTGCTTTTCCAGGTGAGTTTGTGTAAAATATCATGATTTTGCAAAGGTTTTACTTCTGTGGTAAAAATAATAGATCAATACATGACTAACACAAGTGTGCAAAGATAAAAAAGAAATTTCATGAAAAAGTAAGATTATTTCTTGAAATCATTGATAAATATATTTTTTTTATATTTTTATATTAAATGTCATATTAACACCTTCATTTCCCCCATAGAAAGATTTTCGACCAAATGAATAGTTTTTAAAATACAATCGTTTGCATGTTTGTAACTGCCCGGATACTAAATGATCATAGCCTTATGTTTTACCTCGGTTCTCTATAATGTATGGTATCCACAGTCCATCAGGACCTGTTGTAAACGTTTTGATGCATAAATTTAAATGTATTTTTTTATTCTATGTTTTTGATTCAGACGATTATTTTGCCCGGGACTTTGATTTTCCGAAATACAGTAAAATTGTTACACAGGTACGAAATTCGTTAAAAACAACAAAAAAGGAACCTACCCAAAACCTGTAGCATTTAAGTCTTAAATTTTCTAGAACATTTCCAACAGGTAAAATGGCCTAAGATAAGACTCCAATCCTGTTTGAAATATTTTTCTCCATGCACAGGTAGGTATCAATAAAAGGAAAACAAAGTATAAGACGATATTGTACCGAGCTCAGGAAGAAAATGTGTATTCAACCCGTATTCAAACAATATAGAACTTCCAATCACAGGAATAAAAATTAATAATTACATATATCATTATACGAAATTTATGATAATTTGACGTTCCTTTCTACGGATTTGTACGGCAAACATTCACATCTTTGAATGTCATACAACAAGTGCAAAAATCCCATAGAGCACAAACTTAACTTATTCAGAAAAAATGTAAAAATGATTGATGATTGATCGCGAGATGGGATCTCCCTTGCTAGCACGCAGAAGCTGATTCGATTGACACGGGCAACCGAACAGACACGCTCCCAACTGATGGAGCTCGATTGTTATGGGGAGAACAATCGCTAGGTGGTAGGTTCGTCTGGCTGACAGCGTCAGGTGCAAAACGTGCAAATCGTCTCCTCCGCGGCGCGGCAGGCTTTGTGTCGTGCTGTAGTCACACTGTTTGGTGTTATCGCGGGGTGCTCGCCTAACTGTCAGACAGAGAGCACACACCTACCAACCACCAATCGATCGATCCTCTCAATTGACTTTGCGGGTTTGGGAGGTTTGGGATCATTTTTTTTATCGTTGTTGTTGGTTGCTGACGTTTTTTCTTCGTAAACTACCCTCTCTGACTTCAACACCACCCAATGTGGTTGAACAATCAGCCGTTCAAACTACCGACAGAACAGGCCGGGTGGAGATGATGATGAAGAGAGCAATTTTGCAGCGAATGATGATGATAGGCTTAGCTCAGGCCTCAGACCAGACACATGAGGGAAGAGAAGTTGCTGCATTACCTACCTTCGCTCGAAACTCGAAACTCAAATGCAGCGGTTGTGCTGTAGTGGGCTAGTGGCGAGACGAGAGTGTGGTGTTAGCTTGCCAAAATTGAGCAGTAATTCGTCAGTCAGTCAGTCAGTTGCTGATAAGCTCTGTTGTCGATCGTAGTAAGCGTTTGGTTGGGTCCGGTCTCGGTTTGAGGAATATAGACAAAATTGATAGCGCAAGCAGGCGTGCGTTTTTTTTCCTGCTCTCGTTTGTTTTTGTTTTTGTAGGTGACACCACAATAATCGTCTCGTGTGCCATGTGCTTCGCGTGAAGTTGTGTGAATGCATGGTTGTTGCCGGTTGTTGTTGTTGTTGAGTGTTGTCGAGTGATAACGCAACGTTTAGATAGAAGATCTTCCCGAGGGATTGTGTTGGTTTGCTGCTGGTTGGTTGATTCCGATGCATCCTTAGCTAGTGTATTCCTCTAGGTGTCCAGACCGTTGGTGTTAGTGTACGTCAACTTAAGCCGGGGAAACAGAGAGACAGACAGACAGATACAGAGCGAGAGCGAGGAGCAGAGATAATAACGTCTCCTCGACGAGAGCCGAAAAATTTATTATAAATATCAACCACCTCTCAATGGGCAGTGATGAGTATTAATCGATCATCAGTCGCTCCCGGTTTGTGGTGCTAGTTTTCCCAACCCCAAAATTTCCTATCACTGGAAATTTTTGCCCGTATTCTCGCCTGGCGTTTTCTGACAACTCTTTTTGTGGTTCAAAATGAAAATGAAACTTTCCATCGCGATGAATAAAATGAATAATACCAGTCAACTTTGACCACACCAACTGCCTGTTTTGCCTCGACAAAACGTAAGTATTGTTATTTTTTTATCTTTCTAGTAAGCAGAACTAATTTAAAATGTGACAGTCAAAGTGAGCCTTGAGAGGAGAAAATTTCCGTGACCTGAATTACTTTCAAAACTAAAACCGATAAACTATCGAAAGAGAGGGGGGAAAAAGTAATTTCCATCAAAACTAATTGGTAGGTGTAGGTGTCTCGAAGCTCAATTTCCCGTTCGCGAACCAGCTGTGTATGTAATAAAGTAGTTTTGCCAGTCAGCCCGGTCCTAGACCGAGGAGGCCCGCACCTTGGTGTCTTCGGTCGGGGCAGTTATCGTGCTTTTTTGATTTTATTTCGAATTTTCAGTCGATTTACTTTCGAGTAACGCGCGGTTTTTTTTTTCTCTTTTGGTTCAGTAGTGTGTACGATGTGTGTGCGCCTAGACAATCGCGTAGTTTTTTGTTGAGTTGTGCTGAGTGGAAAAACCGCCGAAAATGAATGGAAGTCAAACAAACTCGCGGATAGTAGTGAAATAGTATAGTGTAGCGGCGAGTGAAACTATTTTTGATCCATGCGCGCACGAGGTCATATCTACCTAAGTTTCCTCCCCACCGCCGGCCGATTCGTTAAGATTATTTTTGTTTCTCTTGCTTCTAATTTGCTTAGCTGTGTAAACGGGAGCTATCGTGCTGCATGTGCATTTCTTGTTGATTCTCTTGTGCCAAAACGTGTTTCAATTACTTGTGCTTCAAACTACAGTTTTATCATGACGGAAGACCGGCGTTAAGATATTGTGCCTGGTAGATTTGAGGTAACGTAATCCGCGGATGTCCGAATTAAATAGTGCTCTGTACGGTCGAATGGGTCAAATCCGTTCACGAAAACGATCGTTGTTGCGTAACAACAGATGTGATGAAGGTGCTTTTTCCAGCTACGTATAACTAGCTGCTAGTAAGCTGTACTGACAGTAAATTTTCCCACTATTGTATGTTGATTTTCATGACACATCGAATATCAATTGTTGATAGTCCACCTTTATAAACAGATAGACACAAACTCGGTCTACGGCACTTGTATCTACTAAATAGAGCTTAGATAGGTAGTTAGTTGATGATGTGCCATGTGATTCCCTAACTGAAGGAGCTACTTGAGGTTTGTTCAAGTGTTTGTTTCCATTCTCATTGTGCGCTGCTTATAAGCTGAAAGCATCAATAAATTCCTTTCAGCTACCCTCATTGTGATAGAATGCACTTCTAATTTATCGCGTTTATAGCGCGGGTACAAAACGAAAAACGATGGCCGATCACTGCCGGAGAACTGTAATGAATTGAAAGTCGAGCTTAAAGTCGACCAATCGCAGTAGCCGAATCACTCCGAGTAGGCCTTGCTCCCTACTCGAGATTGGGGGATTGCCTACTTTGATGAATAGCTTCCAGTGCAAGTAGTGGAAAGTTGTTTCCGGTGAATTTCCCCCCATCGACTCGACGCTGCCTTCGCAAAATACCTGTTCTTTTGAAATGTTTTATTCGGTGCACTTTTGCCACCTCGAGCGAGCAAGCGAGCGAGTCATGTTGATAAGAGGGCATCATCTCCGGTTGACCGGTGTGCCTACGCTAGGCCAGAGGCTAGGCGGTTTATCTCCTCGGAACTGCACCGACAATATCATCATCAACAACAAAAACAGCTATCTGCCGCAACGGAACTTGTTTCGAGCCGGCTTTTGGTTGACGGCCTGCGTTTCGTTGCGTGGCTGCGGAGTGCAGTTACATGAACGCTGGCTGGGCTCCCCAAGGCCGGCATCCGATACCTCGACATCTAGCTTTTCGCATAACCTGACGACGATGATTCGGTGGCCTGTGTTCAACAACGTGGCAATGACTTTGAACTTGCTCGGATGATGGCGTCGTTGGATGTCAGCGCAGAGTTCACCGCCGCAGGTGAAGATGCATACGCAAAAGATGCAAAATTCCAAAGCCGAACTCAGACTCGCAAATTGTTACAGCAATTACAGCAACTTCCGAAACACACCGAAAAAAAAAGTTCAAAACAAAAGCGAAACGAATATCGTCGTTTAGTTAGGGACGTGTGTTTCGGGAAAGACGTGCCCCGTGGGCCATTCGGTTCGGTTGACGACATTCTGTCACGTTTTTGTAATTGTATTGCTGCCGTCTCAGAATGCGCCTCATCCATGCTAGCAGGCCATGTTCAGACGGCGCAATCGATGGCAGGCGCAGGAGTCTAACGACAGCCGTGATCGTAGTAGGTCTATTTTTCTGGATGCAGTAACAACAGTCAGTCGGTTCAGGCGACTGCGCGGAGAAAAAAAAAACAGAAAAAGGATCAGTGCGTAAATTTTTGTGGAACCGAAATTGCTCGGTTGCCGGGCGCGTTTGGCCATCATCGTCTAACTAACCTAACGCATGTAAGTGCAATCCCTTCGAGGGATAAAATGTGATGCGGTGGTGATCTTTGAGCACGGATCCGAGAAAGAGAAGGGAAACAAACAGTGAAAACAAAAGTGATGGTTAGATTTTTCGAACAAAAACCTTCGGGCAAACGGCAAAATGTGGAACTGCATGGGAATGATGCACACGTTCGAACTATCGGGTTTCATAATGGCTCGGAGTGAGGAATGTCTGGAGCTGGAATTCGTAGAAGGATACCGAAACGGGGATGGGAAGTGCAGCAAATAATTGCTATAAAGTGCGATAACTGGAAAAAGGGAAAGGAAAGCAAACGTCGTTGTTCGATTGAGGATTTGTTGCTTTTCAGAGTTATTATAGTGAGGGTCGTACGCAATACGCATTGTGAAGCAAATCTTTAAAACTTCGTTTGCTAGAATGTAAGCTCTTAGTTACGTTGAAATGTTGACTTATAATCCAAAAACGAGTGGACCCAAAATGCTTCCTTATGGAATGTCTTTTTGGATGATTTCTAAGCGGCTGACTCGTCTTCCAATTAAGTCTCTTCCTTTCAATTGTTTCCAAACTTGGTTTTGAGAATTTCAAAAGTGCTTCCACCCAAACAAAAAGTTAGTTTTCGATCAACCCACACGATCAATTTGCTTGATTGTTAGGTAATTGATTGTTGTTGCCAGTTAGAATCTACTACAGGAGGTGCACCTATTAGTTAGTATCTAGTGTGGTGGCGCACCGGTAATTAAGGCTTAATTGCCGATAACAGGTGTCTAGTTGGCACGGCTGCTGGTGATCTAGACATTATAGCTATTCAGAATTACCAATATCGCGCAAGCTAATCGTAGGAATTAACTTTGCGAATATTCCGCGTTTGTAAAGATTTCAAAATTTGTGTTATAGACACAAACATGTTTCGATAGAACTGCTAAATAGTTTCCATCAAATCTGAGGAAAAAGCCGTTTGATCGAGCTTCTGAACTAGGAACTGCGAATGTAGGTGACAAGATTGTGTAGATTGCATTATGTTAATTTGCAAAAATTAGCATAGTAAAACGGTGCTACCTCTTTCGTTTGACTTAACATTGGCACTTTTCACGCTTTGAGTGACGGTGGTTTCTTATAACGAGTAACATGTTTGGAAAACAAAACAAAAATAAATTTTGCAGACTTAGTTACAACATTTTTCAGGAAGTTAAATACTCCTATTCATTTGGGCTTATCACCCTCAGTCAGGGGCGGTCCTAGAGCTGGCTCTTGGGGAGGGGGGGGGGGGGTGATTTTCCAAATTTTCAAAAATCAGTCAATAACGTTTCTTAATACATGGCGGAGAAAAGTTCAATTGGTTAGAGCGAGTGAGGGGAGGGAGGAGGGAGTTTACAGTTTCAAATAAATATTTGCTGCACACCAGACCCGTGCGAAGGACACGTCCATGGGTGGGGGGTTTGCCAAAAAAGAGGACAATAAATAGGCAAATTGATTTCCAAAACCATATTCAAACCCAGAATCATCACACAAACTATAAAAAAAAGTACTGACACGAGTCAAAATAAATCAGAATGAAAATTTCAAATCAATTTTATTTCTGGTTAGTTATTAATAAATTTTTCGAAATGTTGGATCTTATTCTATGTTTAAAAAAATCATTAGTTATTAATAACTTATTCTAAATGTTGGTTCTTATTTTGTATTTAAAAAAATCAAGTTTTTTCAAAACATCAGAAACGAAACGCGAATTAAAATTTGGAATAAAGCCATAATTTGAGCCAGAAGAAAAATACATCAAATATAGCACCAGATTTAATAAAAAATTAAACTTGAATTTTAACAAAAAATCAGATCAGGTCAGTTGACGAACCAGCCCGAGGCTGAAAGTCTCTATAATAAAGAAAAAAAAAAGATCTGGTCAGAGTAATTGATAATAATGTTAATTATTAACCATATTAATTTAATTGTTTTTTTTTATCCATGAGGAAAGAATTGATGAGATGTGATTAAAATGCTTCTTATAAAATTCTTATCTCTAATTTTCAATATCCATACATTTCTTCTAACTTCCTATTTGCTAAGAATTTTCATATTGTTGAAATGTTGTTGATAAATCAAAATAACAAACAAAATCACGGTTATTAAACTCTTCATAAATATGAAAATAAAAAAGATTAGTTTTGAACATTTGAAAATTTTTGATTTTGTTCTAATAAAAACGTCTTACCAAAATAAATCAAGAGATAGCATTTTGGTGTCTATGTTTTAATGATTGATTTAGTAGATTTTGGTGCGCTGAACTCGAATCTTCAACTAGATTTTGTTTATAACCTCTCGTTTTGGAGATATGGAGTTTATAATTTTTTAAATGAATTAGTTTTGAGTGAAGTCAATCATTGATAACTGATGAACTTACAAGTTAACATGAAAAAAAAAAACTGATTCTGAAAAATCTACAGCTTTTAATAATTCGGTAGACAAGTATTTCTGACATTACTTAAGAAAGTTTTTAAAAATAAAGATTTTATTTCATTAAAAAAAAAATGCTTAGGTCTGAAAATCGATTTGGTTTCTGCTTTGAGAAATATCTTAAATTCAATGTGGCCATTACTTCTTTAAACATTCGTTAAAAGTCTTTTATTTTACAGAATTGGGAACATTAATTAAACAGAAAACTTCATTTTTTTCACAAAAGTCAAAATTACTTGCGTCTTTGGGGATAGAAATGTGGTATGAACCCATATTTCGAATTTTAATTGTAATGTTTAAAAGCTTTGTCAGAAAAGTGCAGAATTTACTTAAATAATTCTTAACCTATTTGAAAATAATCTCGGGCACCAACAAAAATTAGCTCTTAAATTGTTTTCATCTAAAAAATGTTAATTCTGTGGACTTGTGAATTGATAAATACCCTTTTGAATGTAGAGTTAAACATTTAGATAAAAAATAGAGGCTGAAAATGCGTTCTTGAAAAAAAAAAATCATATCAGCATAAAATTTGTAATGATTCAAACAATTTTTTTTATCTAAATGATTAATCATCATAGTAATAGATGAACTTGATAAAATACACTTCTTTAAAAAAAAAACAATATAACACGAACATGATGCACACTGCTTCTCTTCTTCCCTTCAAATTTTATTGAACTAAATTTGAGGTTTGTATTTTAAAACATTTGAAATTAGAGAAGTTTTGCATACTTTCTCTAGATACATATTTTGATATCCTTCTAAACAACTTATGCATCCCTTTATAAAACAATCTGCGAATCTTTAATATTTACTGCGAACAGTTGTTGATAAAAAGATCATTTTCATCATTTGTATATTCAGCAATTTAAAAATTATCAATTTAAGAACTCTTTAAAGAATCTTCCGATATAAATGTAATTTTACAAATGAAAAAATACACACATTTTATAGAAGAAAATATGAAAAAATTCTCAAATTATCTACAATATTTTTCTTGAGTAAATATTTATCACCGCAAAACTCTCACCAATATTTTAGTGATTCTCGTTTAGCAACAATATCTTTGGAAATCCAAACATTCATTTGATAAAGTGTTAACAATTGCTATGAATTTAAAATTGAATATTTTATTATTTTTCTGAATTATATAGCTGAATCATGATTCGAAAAAACGAATTAATGTAAACTCTTGTTTCGATTCTTCAATTTCTAAATATAAATTTAATTCAAAAACAAAATCATTAAAATCAAATTCTTAGGTATGCAGCTTTCGGTACTTAATTTTTATTTGTTTTCTCTTAAATTTCAAGCTCTCAAAGATTTTAAAATTTATTGGAACTGAATCGGAAAAAATTGTTACAAATTTGAAACGAATGATTTAGTAAAAATTGAAA